>NC_133621.1:31819147-32119147 GCF_048593235.1 Sminthopsis crassicaudata | reverse complement strand
CCCTCTACCAGTCTGGTCCCTGTGATTGGTGGTCTTCAGTCTAAAGGGATATAATTCAGCAATATGATTCTCTCTTCACTTAGAATACAAAGCTGAAGCAATGGGGGCAGGAGATTCTGCCATCAAAAGATGATATTTCAGTATACAAAAATAATAAAAAAATAAGTTAGTCTCTTTATAGTGACTGAGGAAAAAGAGAGGAAAGACTCCTGCCTTCTGCAGAGCCGTGCAAACCTCAAAGAATTTACCTTGAGCACAGCTGCACCACACCTGCTGCCTTCGGCACAGGGGGAACTATGAGATGAAAAACAGCAAACACCTCAGAGCTGAGGGTGTTTGCAAGTCCAATAGCCCTCCAGAAACCATCCTATTAAATGAGATTGCCAGGGCAGGGATAAGGGCAGACACCTGGTGTTTTACTTTCCCCAATTTTTTTTACTTCTGATGATTCTTTCTAAAAAACACTTTCTACCTTTCTTGGATCCCCTTAATACTAGTGCTTTCTCTCTGAGATCACTCCACTTTATCTGCATATCTTGTTTATACATAGTAGTTTGTATTTTGTTGATTGTGATTGGTTGGTTTTGTACCAAGCATAGTGCTGGCAGATGAATCTTTTGACTTAATCTACCTAATGCATCTTGTCAGTGGAAGGGACTTGAGTGTGATAACACTCAAGGGCATGAGTTGATATGTGACCATTTCACTAACCTAAAGGCCACATGGTTTAACCTTCATTCTTGAAGAGGACCAAAGTCATCATGGGATGATATCTTGACTTGTGAATTAGATTTAAGTGAAGCTGAGTTGCAAAAAGTCATTAACCTCTCTCTCTCCCAGTATCATTGAAGTTCAATGGCAAGAAAAGCGAGGATGACTACTGATGGTCCAGGATACAATGGATGAATTTGGCATCTTTGATGTCTGAGCAAGCTCTAAGCTCCCCACTGCACTTGCTTAAGCACCTTCATGGCTGAATAAATTGTTCTCATCTATCCCCAAAGGGGTAAACATTCTCCTAATTCACTGATGGGTTTGAGGTATGTCAGTGACCTCAATTTAGCCCCTTTGCTGAAACAGTTTTATTGGGATGTGGCTGCTGTGCATGCTATAGTTTTTTGAAGCCACCTGGGAGACTTGAGTGATAGCCACTAAAAAAGTGATATCCACTGTTATCATAGTCAGCTAAAAAGTGATATCCACTAAAAAAAGTGGATAAATGTGGATGAATAGCTCTGAAAAGGACTGAGTAAGCCCTCACATCATAGGCGCTAGTGCTTTCTAAAAATTCCATATACCTGCTTGAGTCAGAAGTGGTATGGAACTTAGGTAATAGTTCTTACTGCCCCCAGACCCTTCCTGCTCTCAACTCCTTTGCAGAAATGTCTTGTTTTAAGCATTCCTGAGACATACTTTTGGGTCCTAGATGGCCAAGGTCTTGCTCTGAATCCTATATTCCTGCCAATTCTCAAAACAAGGATTGCTTATCCTGCCACCTGAAACCCAATTCCACAGTGGCATTTTTTCCTTAGGGAATTGGGGTGAATCAACATTCATCCTTTGGTTTAAAATGGTTTTTAAAAGATATTTTGGACTATAATAATCAAAGCGTGAAATCCTATGGACAAACCAAGGGGTCAGCACATACTATATTCAACCAATTCTTATTTAGGCACTGACAAAACATAAGGCATCGATCATTCAATAAGCATTTATTAAATGCTGTGCGCACACACACATACACACGCACAAAAGATGCAGTGTGAATAGCATTTTTAGAGAGAAATTTTACTGCCACCAAGGTTGGATGGTTATATGGAGACAAAGTTACTCTTTAAATATTTATAAGAATTGGCTTTGCCAACTAGCCCTATGAAGCATTCAGTTTCAATGGATAATCCTCTTCTTTCTGATTGTCCTTTCCCTCTCCAGCAAATTAATCTGCGTTCCGATTTTTTAATTTAATTTTGAAAAAAAAGGATATTTGATTGTGTGACAATAGTAGACCATACAATCCTAAACAGTGAGTTTGTTCATCCATAGACAGGGCTAGTTTTCAAGAAGTTTGTTGAAATTAAATGAAATTACTTTAGGTTTTTATTGATGCTGCAAGTACTCCTAGAGAAACAGGGTTAGAAAAGATATTTTGATTCCAAGACTTGCCCACAAAAGCACATTAACCCATCCTGAAGGGGTTAAAATTGGTAAATTTGGGTAAAAATGAATAAAAAGATGAAATGATATTAAATATAGGTCAAAGAAGAGAACACAGGACCAAAAGAGAGTCAGAAGATGATTATAATTTGAATCCTGGATTCATAATTTACTAGTTATTGGACCTTAGGAATCTTAGAACTTTAGTCTTCATCCACAGTAATACTATGTGTATAGGTATAGAACATAAGGATCATGTTTGAGAGGCAAGGCCTGCTTGGAAAATGTTATTACTGTCTTAAGATACTTTATATATACTTATTGGCTAGATGACAGCCTAAAACTGTAGCACCTAGTGCTTTTGGAATTTAAACAAAATTAATCACTGATGATGGAGGAGAAATATTTAATCGGTGTTCAGTTCGGTGCCAAACGTACAAATTACTGTTAATAACAATTATTTTGGAGTTCTTCAAAAGTTTGATAAACCATCAGGTGACCAGAATTTTTTCTCCTCTTTCAAATTTTAGGAGAAACTGAATAGCAAATTTGAAGAAATCGATCCCATTCCCAAATGTACCTAAAAAAAACATCCAACTTCTGCTGAAGAGTTTTTCCTGTCTGTCCATAGCCCTGTTTCCATTTCTTACTTACATTATATGAGAAATGGCCACTAGAACCATGAAAGAATTTCATTTGTGTAAGATAGACTAAATGCCATTCAGTATACTGGACACTAAGGCAGGAAATTGACTACTGTATTTATAAATACTCTTAATAAGAAGAATGCAAAAAAGGGATTTTCCAGAGAATAATTCTAACTTAAACTGGAAATTAAATTAATCATGCCACACTATTCACTAGGCACTCTTGTTAATTGAAGTTTTAAAGTAATAAAAAAACAAAACAAAAACATATGTTGGAGGGCAGAAATAAATCAGTGAAAATTTAAATAATCTATATGTAATTCAAAACATATACATGCATTTTTTCTTTTCCTCAGTTATTCAACAATTCCCACCCCTCCAAATATAGAATTCTATAAATTAACATAGCCTGGTGTTTTTAACTTGTCATCTTCCCTCCCTTTCTCTCATTTTTGGTAAGGATTTGAAACTAAAAATTCTTTAGATGCTCTATTATTAATAGAAATAATAACCCGCATTTATGCAATGCTTTAAGATTTGCAAAGCACTTGGTAAATATTTTATTTTATTCTCTTAACAACCCTTGGTGTCAAATATTGTTATCCACATTTTTATGGATGAAAAACTAAGGTAAATAAAGATCCAGGGCCACATAGCAAGTAAATATTTGAGGCTATATGATAATAATAACAAAAGTTTAGCATTTACATAGTATCTGCTATGTGCTAAGCACTTTAAAAAATATTTTGTTTGATCATCACAACATCCCTGGGAGATAGGTGCTATTATTATTCCCATTTTATAGATGAAACACTGAACCAAACAGGTAACTTGTCCAACATCACATAGCATAAGTTTCTGAGACTGGATTTGATTCTAGGCTCAAAGATCTATGTACTGTACTACCTGGCTACCTTCATAAATGTAGAAATATTTTTTAAACATATGATTATATTTTACATATCACATTACACAACCAGTGTTACATAATTGAGAAATCAGTCAATGAGCAAGCATTTGCTCTTGCCAATCATTGTGCTAGGTGTTATGGGTGCAAATAAGTGAGATGGTCTCTGCTCTCAAGGAACCAACAGGCTGATAATGAGATCATATGTGAAAAATGCTTTGCACTGTTCCTGGCATGTAGCAGGCCCTTGATAAATGCTTGTTCTTTTCCCTTTCTTCCCTCAACAAGCACTTTGTAAATATTACTAATCTTCCAGGCACTGTCCTTGGTGCTGGGAATACAAATACAAATCCTGGAGAAGAGAGTAAGCTATTTTCCAATATTGGAAGGGCAGGCACAAGAAAGAAATAGTAGATGCTTTTCTGCCTAGCCCCAAAGATCAGAAGGAGGAGCAATGGATAGACGTGAAAAGAGACAAATTTAGGCTTGAGATGGGAAAAAAACCTAATGATCCCAAAGTTGAACTGGCCATTTCTTTGTATTTCTTGGCAAGGATACTGGAGTGGCTTGCCATTTCCTTCTTTAGTTCATTTACAGATGAAGAAACTGAGGCAAAAAGGATTAAGTGACTTGCTCAGGGTCACACATCTAGTCAAATTTCTAAGGCTGGATCCACTGCACTACCTACTTGTCAAGAAAGGAGTATAATAGAATTAATACTTCTCTAGTTCTGGATACTATAGTCTGTAGAAATAAATGCAGCTTGCATGAATTAACTTTCTTGGCTAACAAGTCACACTTTTTATATATTGAGTTTGTAATTCACTAAATCTCTCAATCTTTTTGGGACAAATTGCTGTGATCTGCTAAAATGTATCCTCTCTTTGTCTCTGTCTCTGTTTCTTTGCAGAGTTGACTTTTAATTTGTATTTAATGCTATTAAATTTCATCTTAATATACTCAGCCCAAGATTCTAGTCTGTTTGGCTCAATTCTGGATTCTAAATTACCACTATTCCTCCTTTTCCAGTCTCTCAAGACTTTGGTTATAAAGGGCTTGGGGATCTTAGCAGAAAGCTGCAGTTTAGGTATGAGGCAGGAATGCTTAGGAATTCACATGGGTATATGAACGTTCTTGATCACAGATTTGCTTCTCTCCATTACCTCCCCTAACCTATATGGGTCCCCAAGCCTAATCCCCATCCCCTGGGAAGTCCTTTCCCCCTTTCCCCTTTCAGAAAGAATCTGAGACGTCATCTAGTACAACTTCATTCATTCTACAGATGAAGAAAATGAGGTTAAATCATCAGAGAAATGACTAGGTGGCCCAGTGGATTCAACAGTCAGCATTGTGTGGATACAGGAAGTCTTGAGTTCTGATCCTGCCTGACTCTTACTAACAATATATCCTTGGGCAAGTCATCTTAATTTCTCTCAGCCTCAGTGTCCTCATTTGTAAAATGGGAATAATAATGACAAAGCACTCTAGTATCTTTGCTGAGATCACAAAGGATTGGACATGACTGAAATGACTGAACAATAACTACCACAACAATAGTATCTACCTATATAGGGTTGTTAAGAGGATTAAATGAAGTAAGATGTAAAGCACTTTGAAAATCTTAAAGCATTATACAGATGCAAGTTATTAGCTATTTCTAGAGGGGTTAAGTGACCAGCACATTGCCTTGGCAGCAGTTGGTAAAACCAGGATTTGAACCCAGTTTCTTTGATTCCCAATTCAGTTTTCTTCCCAATTACCACCCAGTATCTCTTTAATGATTCTTGTTGGGTTGTTATTTGTCCTTTGTTCTTGAAAAGAATCGTGATATCTGGGAAGTGATGCTGGGATGTGCAAGTGAATGGGATTGACGTGAGGGTGGGGTGTGCAAAGTCAACAGCTTTACTTTCTCCTCCATCTGCAAGAAGGGACATCCAATAGCCCGATATAGATCAAGCTGATTGGCGATGGCCCTGATGCAATGAGAGACCTTGGCATTTTTAAGCGAGATTTCAGTCTGACTGAGGCAATTTCCCAAATGAGGCCAGGATATAGTGGAACTGGGGAGGTTCATATTAACTCCCACACTCTTGTGGCACCAACAGGGGGTCCTATGATGGAGCCAAGAAGTAATGGAACAGATCTGGGGCTGTTTGAGCTAACTTCACCCTCAGACATTGATCTGGGACCCAGCTGTGGGCCCTTTGGGCAAGGAGGATATAAAAACAGTTTTAAGATTTTGGCAGAGAGCTCCTGAGACCCCAGGGAACTGCCTTACTGAACACTTTTAATCTGCTCACCAGCAGTTTTGGACTGCTTTCACCTTCATGGATTGCCTTTTTCCACCAGGGGAATTGCTTTGTCCCTGGGGGTTGGGGAGGAGTTGTTTATTTGAACCCTTAGACACTGTAGAGTCCATTGCACCAGACATGAAGGAAGCTATAACCCAGATAGTTGTCCTTCACCTTATCTTATTGATGCTGTCATCTCATGTCACCATAAAGAAGGGTTTCTTGGACCCCCTTAGTGTCATGCAGAAAAGGATCAGGTAGCTTTTTCATTTGGGGGTCATTGTACATATTGGATTCTACACAATTAAGTTTAAAAAAAGTATTTTGTATTTACTCTCTAGAATACTTTAGCATACTGTGCAGGCGTGAGACAACTGTACAGAGAATTGAGTCACTTTGTGAGCTCACCAAAGGAAAAAAAAGGGGGAATTTGTACAAAATCCCAGGTTAAGATGAATTCTTTCTTGCAGACTCTTTTAGGAAGGATGTTTGTAAGGGGAACAATGGAGAAGCAGATTTCTTCCCCTACAACTCACTTCCAAAGTTGTGGCTGTTTTCCTAGTTGAAAAGTTCTGTTATTCTAGCAAGCAGAAAGACTACATAAAAATGTCAGAAAGAAACTACTTTCAAAGAAAGAAATAGAAACAGACTCACTAAAGGGATCTATGGGGGATAATTATCAGAGCTCTTGGTAGAACCAGATGACTGATTTAAAGTTATTGTTTTTCTAAATTCTGCAAAACAAAATGGAAGAAAATAGGAAGAAGACAGGGAAGAAAAGGGAAGGAATAAAAGAAGGAAGAAAGGAAGGAGGAAATGAGAAACAAAGGGAAGAATGGAAGGAGGAAAGAGAAGAGAGAGGAAAGAAGGCAGAAAGAGAGAAAAAAGGTGGGGAAGGAAAAAGAATAAAGGGTGGCAGGAAGGAAGGGGGAGGAAGGAAGGGAAAGAGGAAAAGAGAAAAGAAGGGAGGAAAGGAGAAAGGATAGGAGAGAAAAGAGGAAGGAAAAAAGGGAGGGAAGAAGAAAGGGAGGAAGGAACAAAGGAAGGAAGAAAAGAAAATACAAAGAAGGGAAAAGGGGGGAATAGAGGAGGGAATGAAGACAATTATTTCCTAGTATCTCACATTTTTTCATTACTGCATGAAAATATCACTTTGTCTTGATAAAAACCATTACAGTATGGAACAAAAAAACCAGTTTGGCTGAATCACAGAGTGCATACAGGAAGCAGAGTACTGTCCCTTCAAGCTGGAAAGATGCATCAGAACCAGGTTGGGAAGGGCTTCAAAAGCTGAATGAGAGGAGCTTATCCTTTAGAAGCAGGAGATATAAAAGAATAGTTAGGTGATAACTGTATCATTTTCAAGACTGGGAGAAGGTGGAAAGACCTTGCCTCACTCAAGGTTGTCAGTTCCATTTTAGTTCCAGCCAGCAAGGCTTCTCTCTGACAGATGTTCATCTGCTGACTCACACAGATGAGTGGGGATGGCTTAATTCCTAAATGACAAGTGTCAGTTTTACAGCCAAAAACTATGGCTTCTCTAAGTAGTGTGTGTGTGTGTGTGTGTGTGTGTGTGTGTAAAGGAGAGAAACATAGAGAAACACAGAGACACACAGAGAGACAGAGACAGAGACAGAGAGACAAGGTGAAGGTAAGAAGGAAGGGTGGCTAAAAATAACACAATTGGAAAAAAGAAATGTGTTTCCAATTCTTTGTCTATCACCCAAATCACTTTCATTAAAAGAAAGTCCCTCCCCTCCCCAATAACCCTGGAAAGCATTCCATCCAGCTCCATACTGTTATCAACACCAAACAGTCTAATGATGTCCTTTTTATGGATTCATCTTCTCAATCTTTCTGAGTCTCTCCAAGTCACTCAATCCCTTTGATACGGTGTCCTCAACTCTAAAATGAGTACAGTTAGTCATTCGACAAGCCTTTATTAAGGTCCTACAACAGGAAGTGTCGTGGTACAGTGAGAAGGGCATGAGATTTTGCTGCCAAAGAGCTTGGTTTTTAGTCCTAGACTGACTACTTTCTACCCATGACTGGGCAAGGTACTAAATTTGGGCCTCTCTTTCCTCTTTTGTAAAAGGGGCTGATGGTATTAGATGATTTCTAAAGTCCTTTCTAGCTCTAAATCAATAGACTCATGGTCCTATGATCTGGGCACTGTGCTAGGTACGGAGGTACAAATTCAAAAGTGAGACAGCCCCTGTCCTCAAGGACTTTACCCTCTACCGATGACCCCAAAGATCCTTTCAAGTCCAAGTCCAGGAGCCTATGACTCTTCGCTCTCAATTTCCTGTTTGCACAGCAGTCTCTTTCACCATGTTTATTTGTTTATTTTCAACATTTGTTTTTATTAATGTTTTGAGTTGCAAATTGCATCTCTTCCTCCTTCCCTCCTTTCTTGGATAGTAAGCAATCAGATATGATACCTGTTCATTTTTAAAGTGACATTTTCCAGTAGTCACAAATAGTTTGGTTACAACTTAGAAGTGCCACAATGACAAACTCTCTAAGTATGACTGAGCTTGAAACTGTATGTGTATTCCCAGTGCCTAGCCCAGTGCCTGGCAAAACAAAAGCTTGTTAGTAAATAATTGATTTATTGACTGACGTCCACACATAGGATGTTTTTTTCTGAACTATGACCCACCTTCTCATCCAGATCTTATTCCAAAGCCTGAAACTGACTCTGGGGTGTAAATTGTAGATGAGTCTACCAAATTGGCGAAGTCCAGTATAGGCTAGCTAATCATTTTTAGGTCTATTCCAGGGCCACTCTAGCTAAGTATGGAGGAGCTCATCTCCGGGTTGGCTGCATAGAAATTAGCTTGGGAACCAACGCTGCTCTCAGGGACCATTTTACTTTTAGAAGGGGTTTGTGATTTCTCTTTGTGTTAGAAGGCCTTATAACGCTGAAATTAAAGCTCCTTGAAATTTGGAAGGATTACAAGTAAGGACCAGCTTAAAGTCTCCTTTCAAACTCAAAGGTCTTTGTCTTCTTTCTTGTCTCTTCCCTAGTTTCCGTCTCTTTTTTGCCTATATTTTGATATATTTTTAATTTATGGAATAAACAAGCATTTTCATAACAGTAGAATTTTTAAAAATCACATAAAGCTCTGAATCTTTTGCTATTCCTTTTCTTTTTTCTTTTACCAATTAATTTACTATTAGTATATCAAATAATGCAAAAGCACAATTAAATATTCCAACATATCCCAATGAAAAAAATGATAGTCACCTTTAATCATCAATTGATTTACTGATTTTTTAATATTGGAAATACAGTCCCACCATTCAGCTCTCACAAGATGATATTCAAAGTTGCTCTATTCTCTTCAAATATTTCCTACATTTGCTATTCCTTTCATAAAAAGTTATCATATGAATTTGTTTCATCCCTTCTCCTCCGTAGAGATGGCTACCATTAAACACAAAGACGTGTGTACATATATGCACACACATATAGGCAACATATATGCACACACACACACACACACACACACATATATATATATATATATATATATATATATATATATATATACACATATACATATATATGTAAATCATTCTATACATATCTCTATTTGGTTCTTTCTTTGTAGTCAAATAGCAGCTTTCTTCATAGGTTATTTGTGGTTAATTTGAAGTCTTTATAATAGTCAAAATGACTTAATTGCTCAATGTCTTTACTTTTTTATTCAACTTCTATATCTAAGACCTATCTCAGTAAAAAAAAAAAAAAAAGCCTGGGATTAGTAACCCACTAGCCTAAAAAAAAAGGGAAGCTGTACAATGCTGGGGTATGGAGTCAAAAGATTCTGACTTTTACCTTACTCTCTATGTCTCAGACATAAAATATGATGATGAAATTCAATGATCTTAGAACCCTCTTCCATCTTGAAATTTATGATACTAGTTATAACTTAATGGGGAACTATCTACTGAGCCCATTTCTTATGATCATGTTGAGGAGTATCTCTGAAGCAATCCCTACTAGAGAAGAGGCTGAGGAATTTGCTTCTGAACATTCACAGTCACATATGAGGAAGGGACCTTGAGATTTTGGAGCATTCATACACTCCTATCCATTTACCACATGGGGAAGAGCCTTTTTGATTGGCCATGCAAGTGTTACTAATTAAAAACAAACAAATATTAACTGACTATAACTTAACTCTTTTTCCTGGCTGACTCTTGTTCCTTTGAGAGAAGAAAGGCAATTCTATGAGATGAGAGTCCTCAGAACTTCCTTTTTAAAGGCTATGTCATATATGGTTCTTGGTTCTTTGCTTCAGTAGTTGATTTAGGTGGAGATGGAGGCTATAACTTTGAAAACTCAGGAGGGGATCCACCAGCAGACTGGGAAGTTAAATCTATAGTGTTTGAGTTTGGAGCCAGCTATTTCAGCTTTGAGGCCCCGAGGAGCTATGACTAATCCAGTTTGGTGGCATTCAAAGCACAGATATATCTAGTGGGGATCCTGCATTTGTATATAAACTTGATGGGATCACTGCCATGTAGAAATTGTGTTAAGTGTGAGCTCACTAGGGTGGAGTATGGGAGAGTGTCGCCCCTAGATTTTGGAGAAGGGATGTGTATCCTCTTTTTCTTGCTTTATCTTCAAAGTGAATATTTCTTTGCAAAAACTAATTGATGTCACTTTATTATATGGGACTGGGATATTAGTCATTGAATGTTAATAGTGTGAAGGAGCACAGTGCAATGCGAGCTTAAGAAAGAGAACTCATTCCCTTTGGGTTACCTCTAGAACTCTGAGTGGTAAATGTAGTAGTCTTGTTTAGAGAGAGTGAGGCAAGAAAGAATACTCAATAATAATTCACGTTTCCACAGCATTCCAAGGTTTGCAATGTATTTTTCTTACCATAGCCCTATGAGGTACATAATATAAAGTGACAGAGTAACTACATGTTACGGATGAGGAAACCGAAGTTCAGGGAAGTTAAAGTGGATTATTTGCAATGACACAGCCAATACATGTCAGATCCAGAACTCAAATCCACTTCTCTTGGGTTGAAATCCAATACATTTCTTCAGTATCATGACTATCTCTTTGGTTTAATTTTCATTAAATGGAATTCTCTGGAGGATGTTAGCTATCTAAAAGGAAGAGCCATCTTAGAAAAGAACTCAGAAAGGAGACTTAGGGGCTTTGATTAGGAAAACAGACAAATTAAGCCTGCTTTATGTTGACTCTTACTGGACCTGGAAAAAATTCCATTAGTAAAATAGAGGCAAAACATTAAGACTTGGAGTAAGAGAGCCCAGAAAAATACATAGACAAGTTTTTTTCTGGGTAAAACTGCCCAAAAGCATCACCTATTAATCATGGACTGGACATTTAGCTTTTTTTGAGCTTGAAAACCATGGGAGACACATGTGACCAGATAACTCCAACAAAAATCATAGTGTTTCTTTTTGTTGCCCAAATTAGGGCAATATAGCAATTATCTCCAAAGGTTGGGAAGAGAAAATGAAATCCTATTTGTAAAGCACTTTGGAAGCTTTAAAATGCTTTATAAACGCTACCTGTTATTATTACTGACAACAGTGAAGCCTACTCCACAATATTTTATATTCAATTATAAAAACCACTCATTTTAGTTACCTGCACAATAGTCTATAGAAGATAAAATATCAAAGAATACCACCACATAGTTGCTTGTCCCAGGACTGTTTTTAGATGAATTTCATGGAACTGAGATGATAAGAATAAGATAATAAAAATAACAATATTCATATTGTTAAAACTTGTTAAACTTTGAGCAAAGTGCTCCGGAGAAGATCCCATTTGCATTTCGCAGCAACCCTGTGTAGAAAGTGTAGAAAATCATTTCCCTTTCACAGATGAGGAAAGTAAATCTGAGACCAATAATAATTGTTGGCCCACACTTCTCAGATCCTAAGGATTAAAAGTAGGATCTAGAGTGAGATGGTTCAGATTCTCTCAGTTTAGTTCTCTGTCTTTTCTGAGTTCCCAGTTTGGTCCTTTGAGGAGAGCTTTGTTTGGGATGCTATGCTTTCCATAGCATGAAATGGGGGTGGGGACTGGGGAAGGTGCTGGCTTCACAGGTAAGCTGTATGAGCTAAGATTTAGGTTGGCAGCAGCTGTGTAAGATTACCCAGATTTACATTTTTCTCTTCAGCCTTGTCACTGCCTGGAGGAGGCACTGAATTTTTCATTTTTATGCTTTCCAGTCTCCACTGCTTTGGAGGCCCAGTTTTTATGCCCACATCACAACCCTTTATGCGTGAAATGTTTCCCAGAACACATTCTTCTTCTCACTCCACACCCACAATAAAAAAAAAATTATATATAAATATACCCACAGCAGACCACCCAACGGCTAAGTTAAACTAAGCATTTGCTTAACTCTTTGGCTTATCTTTTCACTCTTTGAACAAATGTACATCTCGAGATAAGTAACCACTTTGCTGTCCTCTATATTATATGGATATTGATTTCTCTGCCTTACACACTTTCAAGCACTTTATACTTGTCAACTATGGGTTAACTAATTCCCCTCTTTTAAAATAAATTCCTTTTCTTTTTCATTGCTATTTTGTGCAAATACAAAGAAAATTGGTCTGTTGCCATGTACCCGGGGGGCTCTCAATAAATATTAATTGGTGAGAGTAGCAGTGATGATTTTGAAGATAAAATAAATATATACTTTTGAAAAACTCGATTTGCATGGACAAACCCTATGCTCAGAGATAGCTTCTATTTATAGGATCCCATCATACTGGGCTACCCCAACCTCCAAGGAATAAGGACCAAAAAGATAAGTTCTTAGTTATTGTATGTCTTTCAAAATAGGCGATATTCTATAGAATAGATTGTTACTGAAATGGCTTCTGTTTTTAATTTGAGTCGCTAAACTGAAATGTAAGACATGGAAGCCTCCCGCTCATTTTTTGGCATTATGTGACGACAATTATGCAAGTAATGACAACATCAGTGAATTTAGAGCTGTAAGGGATTTCAGAGATGATTTTCTGGCCAAACTCCTTGCTTAAAAATGAGAATCTCAGAAATGAAATCAGGATTTTTCTACCTGAAGAAGAAAAGGCTGAATGGTAAATAATAAGTATCTTCATGTTGATAGAAGAATTCCCATATAGTATGGCTCTTCCCCAATAACCTGCCTTTACCATAATGGGATAGTATGGGAACTAGACTAGGCTTTTAATTGGTATAGAGAAGTCCTGGTGAGGTAACTCCCTCTAATAATGGAGGTCACCTTGTCTACAATTGAAATTTATAGTAGGCACCAGCTAAATATTTCTTATTATTTGCTCCCATTGCTCAATGGAGTTATTTGGACTAATAAATAAATAATTGTTTTCTATTTTTTCTTGAAGAAAAAAATAAAAGGAAAACCTTAAAACTATAGGGAGAATTCAGATCATATATAAAATGTTAATCTCATTGGAAATCCTATTGTGACACCATTTCATGAGACAGAAATGCATAGGCTATTTTGGGATTTTGATGATTTTGATGACAATGTCAGCAGAACACATGCTTTAATGATAGAACCTATATAAAATACTTTGCAAAGCTTAAACACTATGTAAATGTGTCACCACCCCCTTCCCCTGATACTATCATCATTTGGAATTCCTACCAAGTTGATAGGATTTCATGAATGGTGTCATGCCATCACCACCACCTTGACCATTTTGAGATCCTACCACACTGGCAAGGTTTCTTGTACATTATCATTACCACCATCAACATCATCACTTTGAGGTCCTATAGCATTGGTAATGTTTCAAGTAAAGACCTAACTATGTATGAACTATATAGCTTTTATCCAAGGACCAGCCTGAATTTGGAGAGGCTCACCTGGGGATGAACAGACAGAATGAGGTGCCATGAAAACAATCTTAGATTTGGAGTCTGAAGACATTGGTTTTACACTGACCCTGCTATTTATCGTCTTTGTGATCTTGTGAGCAAGGAAAACAGTGAGTATGAGGTTACCTGACCTGGATTCAAATTCTAATTTTGTGTCTTAGAATCTATATGACCTTGTTTAAGTCACTTAATCTCTTGGGGCTGCAGCTCCTTCATGTAAAAAGAAGAGTTTGGCCTAGCTGATGTCTAAGAACACTTGCAGTTCTATAATTCTGTCAGTAAAAGTTGGCAAATTCATTGTTGTATCGAGAGACAATACTTTCACAGATGAAATCAGAGATTCTTGTAGTATATACTTAACTTGAACAAAGTATATGATATGATAAGTTGAATGATAGTGTCCTAGAAAGAAGATGGGGGATTGGGGAGGGAGTTAGGAATGAAGAATGGGGGAAAGAAGTGGGGATTGGAGATTACCTATGATTTTTTAATATTGTTAAATTAATTATTATTAATTAAATTATTACTATTAAATTAATATTATTAAAATACTGTTTATCAAAGGAATGCCCAAACGGACATTAACAGGCAACACAAACTTAGAAGTATTCAAAAAGAAGCCCAACCCAAACCCAACAAGCTATGGAGGCAACTTATGGGGAAAAGGCGTTTAATTCCTTAACCGAGCTAGTTTAGCATTTTGGTTAAATCACTTCTTGGGAAAGGAAAACACGCCTTTTGCCAAGTCCTTCATCTAGTCTAGAGGACAAGCTTTAGGTAAATGTTTATAATTTTATTAAGACCCTTGGAAAGAGCTAATGTCTTGGCTAAGCTCTGACAGTACACAGACAGCCCTTGCCTTATGTGTGCCTGATTTACATATTTTTCTTGTGTTAAAATAGGCATACTAATCTTTTCTTCCCTCTGTAAAGTGCTTGCTTACCCCTCAGAAGCTCTCCACCTCATTTCCTCTTTCTCTTGCATTGTTGTAGGCCATCCCCTGGGAATCTATCACAACCCTTTTGTGTCTCACCCTACCTAGCAGCCCTGGGAGGATAATTCTCTTGTCCTTCCTACAACTTCCCAATTTCAGTTTATTGTTACAGCACATGTCCATCCTTTATTCTAATCACCTCCTTCGGTATAGAGACCCTTCCTATGCTTTACTCATAGTTGTCATTTTCATCATGGGTTCTTCGAAGATGTGTTCAGGAAAGCTTGAGAATGATTTTCTTCTAAAATATAGATGAACAGCACATACACTACTTTATACCTTGTCTTCGATCCAGTCAAAAGGATATTTTTGTTCTTTCAACACTACATTCCATCTTCCATCTCCATGTATTTTCTTCAGCTACGCTTGGAAGACTCTCTTCATCTCCCCCTTTCAGAATTTCTAAGTATTTGTGCATCTCAAGTTCCATCTCCTAACCCTTCAAATTGTCTGGATCTCTCCCTTGCCTTAAGTTGCCCCATATTTAGTTTAAAATTTAAGCACCTATTTTGTTTCAGGCTACAGAATTCAAGCTCTTTGAGAGTAGAGACCATTAATTTTTATTTTTGCATTCACTTTATAAATTCTTGTTGATGAATTCATTATTTCGTTGTCTACAAAGTCTAGCCATTATCTTGGGTGACTTTGGGAGATGAAAAGATTGGGATGGAGGAAATAGAATGAGAGAGGAGAAAACTTTTCAATTCACTGATTTTCCAATTGTTATAAGGATTAAAAACAAAAAACAAACCACCTCACAAATGATAGGTTGCAATCAACTTCAGTTCTCTTGGGGAGAAACTCTAGGACTTGGCCTAGTTCTGTCGAGGCAAGAAGAAACACTGGTTGGAAGCTATAAGTAGAGACAGCAGAAAAGAAAGTTGGAGGGAAGACAAGGCAGAATTGGGGAGCTTCAAGGACTCAGAAATATCCTTAGTATATCCCATAAGGATAATTTCACTCTTCCTCACCTTTTTTGTATTCAGTCTCTATCCATACATAGAACATAACAACAAAAATTGGTATGTTAAGACTTTATTTTGTTTAAAATAGTCTCTGAATTCCTGTAGTTATACATTAGAAACATAGTTAATTTATGACAAAACTTGGCACTTAATAAAAATCTATGTGGATTTATTTCTCTTTTTCTAGAATTTTTAACATAAAGATGCTGTATTCAGTGCACATTTTAGCATTTTAGAGTTACTTTTAACATTTTTGGCTTTTCCTATAAGTAAGAAGTCTTAGAAATATTGACCAAGTTCAGTCTCATTCCTCTACCTCTTCCCCAACCCCTACCACACCACTACTTCTTCAAGCAAAGCATTTTATTTTAAAATTCTCTTATTCATCATCATACAAAAAGTCCCCAAGTAGCTGACATTTTAGTGGAGAATGACAACTTGGGAAAAGGAAGCTGAAAAAGAGGTAGGAGGGAGAAGGAGGAGAGAATATACTCCACTGTAATGTCAGGTGAAAGTGAGGAAGACTTCCATCATATTGGATGGATCCCCTCTGGTGAGCATCTGAGAAGACATAAAGCAAAGTCACACAGGATAGACAAGCGGGGATGCCCTATAATCTCTCCCAGCGGTGGGAATATCTACTTTGGTGAAATCCCAGATCCACTGGAAAAACCTTTTGTCTTGGAGATATTTCAAAGTCTGATTAGTTGAGACTGTCAAGCACATCCACTCAGCCCTCATTATGGTAAGATTTATGTGATGGCTTTGGGTCATCACTGTCCACTGAAAGATGTTGATTAGCTTCATTTTAAGGAAAAAAAGATCATTGGCTGGAGCGATTTATGATCATTAGTGGGTGATCAAGATGCAGAACACTTTCTGTGCCAGGAAAAAAATTATTTGAACATTATCATCAAGTTGGTTGATCGTGTCCAAAATCAGATCATATAGAGATTTTAGTTTTCAACAGTGGGTCACAGAAATATTAACTTCTTTTTGACAGAGGACAGAGTATTCTACTTGGAGTCATGAATACCTGACTTAGTTTCTCTAAGATGTTTTTTTTCTTTCTTCTTCCTGTAAAAGGAAGAGGTTGGACTTTATGACCCCAAAATATCTTCTAGTTCCTTCAGAGGTAGCTGGGTGGCATAGTAGATAGTAAGCTGAACTTGGATGTAGGATGTGATGGGAAGTCAGATCTGGCCTCCGACTTTTAATGGCTATATGACCCTGGCCACTTAACTTGGCTGCCTCAGTTTTCTCCATTGTAAAGTGGAAATAATAATAATAATAATAACCTCACACTTTTTCTCAGGATCAAATTGGACAATACTCAAAAACATTTGGGACAGTACTTTGCATATAATAGGTGATTAATAAATGCTTGTTTCCTTCTAGCTTTAAATCTATGTACTTGGGATCCTTTTTATTATCAAACCTCACTTTTATAAGGGCTGAGGGCCTCCCAGGAAATCATGGATTAGCACTAGTTAATCTTAGGAGTTTTAGTCTTGACATACATTTTTCATTATAAAATTGAAAGAAGGTTAAGGTAAGACTTCATTTCCTCCAATGTTTAGAAAGAGTGGTTCCTTGAGGTCTGGTATAAGTCAGAGTGCAGTGTGTTCTCTAGGAGATATTCTCTTAGCTTTCAGCAGTGTAGGAAATGGAATCTCCTAGACATCCCTTCTGCAATATTTCCTGTGTTAGAGATTCTGTCCACCTATGTAGATAGCTTGCTATCCCTTAGATGACCTTAGAGACTTGCTATGCTGAAAATGTTATTTCCCTAAAGCCAACTTGATGAGGAACCTCTTTGAATTGAGTTCTTGATCCTTGGATGAAGGAGAGCCTTTCCCAGCCATTTTTAAAGACTCACCTGCCTAGTAGGAATTGTGAGATAGATTTAGTTTTGGAAAGAAGATTTACTTTTGGAAAGTAAGTCATATTTTTATTTTTGTACTTTGTAGTAAGATGATATACAGTATGCAGATAATGGGGGTACTTTTTGGAAGCACTGTATAACATTTTGCATATGTTAAGGAGAGTTGATTGAAGGAATCACAATGAATTCAGTTGTACCTGGCACAGCTGTTGCCTCTAACTCCAAACAGCTGCAACCATTCACTCCAGGTGTACCTTCCCCATGTCCATCGCACCTCTGTAAAAAAGCAGAAAAGAAACTGTTAGAACTACAGAGAAGTTCACAGAAAGGTTGACACCAAAGATGTGTTTTTCCTTTTCCTAATGTGCTAATTTTCTTTCCACATTTATAAACAGTGACTGGTATAAATTTTTGGCAGGATTGAGCATCTGGGTTTATTTGCATCCTTAGTGCCAGTTAAGTGAAGTTTGGAAGCATTTGTTGTTAGAGTCCATTGACATAATGCCTTAAATAGGTTAGTGGAGTTTGGGAGTCACAAGTTTCTTTTTCCTTTGGGAAGATTTTTAATGTATATGTTTCTCTAAGCAGGTACAGCTGCAGAGCATATAATCTGTATGATGCTAGAGGAATAATTTGGCTATTTTTTATCGGCTTCATAAACCAACACTTGTTAGATATGTGATTCTGGGCAAGTCAATTAAATGCAGTCTGCCTCAATTTCCTCAATTGTAAAATGGTGACAATGATTTACATCCCATGCTTGTTGTCAATTAGATGTTTTAATATTTCTAAATCACTTAGCACAGTGTGTGGCATACAACAGGCATTTAATATATGTCTGTTCCTTTCTTCTTGTACCCAATTATATGTGTCTAAATTTTAAGGAAATTTAAAAGAAGGAAGCATAGGACCTCTTAATGGTTATCTGATACTGTTATAAAAAATTCTGTAAGTATCATTTTAACCCATAATTCCACTATATGGCATATACCCAAAGGAGGTCAGACAGAAAGTTAAAATATATCCAGAACTGTGTACTGTAAAACAGTATTTTTTGTAGAAGGAAACCTCACTCCCAATAATTACAGTCAATGCCCATTGATTTGGGAATGACTAAACAAATGGTAGTTTATGATTGCAATGTAATGTTATTGCACAAGAACAAATGATGATTTTTGAACAATTTGCAGGAGCATGGGAAGAAGTCATGCAGAAAAAAAAGAATCATGGTTTTAAAGACCATCTTATACAAATACCTCCTTTTACACTTGAAGAAACCAAGGTTCAGAAAGTAAGCAGAATAAGAAGGATATATACACTGACTAAACTAATATAAATCAAAAAAATACTAAAAATCAATCTATGAAATTAAATGTAATGACAAACCTAGGTCTGAGAGATGAAGACTCATTCCTCTTCTCAGTAGAAACAGGGAGAGACTTCTGGAGGTGAAATTGATGATCAGTTTAAATCACCCCCCCATTGTTGTTTTAGCTTCAATGTTCTTTTTTGGTCTTCGTTTCTTTGTTCCTTCTCTCTCTCTTCCTCTCCTTCTCTCCTTGCCCCCATTCCCACTCTCTATCTTTTCTTTCCCCTCTCCTTTCCTCTCTTTTTTCCTTCCCCCCCGTCTTTTTCTCTCTCTTGTCTTTTCCCTTCCGCCTTTCTATCTGTCTTTGCTCTCTCTCTGAAATAATTTTGCCATAAAAACAAATAAGGAATCAAAGTGAATCTAAGCTTTTATTGATAAAGGGAATTCTTGGACAAAGAAAATTGGTCTCTCAATCCAAGTCAGCACCTTCTCTGCACTTTGGTTGTCTGAGAAGTCAAGTGGTTGTTGTTCAGTTGCTTCAGTCATGTCCAACTCTTTGTGATCTCATTTGGAGTTTTTTTCAGCAAAGTTACTGTAATGATTTGCTATTTCCCTCTCCAGCTCATTTTATAAAGAACTGAAACAAATAGGGTTAATTAATCTGTTTAGTCTCAAAAGTTGAGCTGAATTTGATCTCAGGAGGAAGCATCTACTTGACTTCAAACCTACTGCTCTATCCATTATGCCACCTAGCTGCCCTGAGAAGTTAAGAAACTTGACCAATTTTGCTGCTAGTTTGGATCAAAGGAGCAATTTGAGCACAGGTTTTTCTGCTTGGAGGCCAGCTCTGTTATCTACTATGTTATGTTACCTTTAGTAATTTAGTGTTTGTCTCTCTCTGTCTCTGTCTCTCTCTGTCTTTCTCTGTCTCTGTCTGTCACTGTGTCTCTGTCTCTTGAACATTTTCTGGGGGAGATGCAGTTTGGATAAGATAGAGTCCCCATCATTTTATTTAAAACCTAGTAGGGGAAAGAGGAAATAGTGTAGCATAACGGATAGACAATTGGCTTTGGAAATAGGAAGACTCAACTTTAACTTTAAAAATTAAAAATAAAAGTATTACATGAATTTTTCAGCAAAGCTCTAAGATTTTTTTAATTTCATATTGTAGTTAGATTTAGTAATATCTCAAAGATTCATCACCAAAAGCATTTTTAAAGATATATTTGCAGTGGTTTGATATAAGTACATGTTTGGGAGGTGAGACCAACTAGACCTCACGTCCACAGCAGAGAAGAACAATTACCAAAATTCATGAATTATCATCTGTTTACCCTTCAAACAGACAAGCTAATTTTTTGATGGACTAACAGATTGTGCCTTGATTACAGGGCATTAGTGGCTATTAATAAATGAAACTGTGTTTGGGTTTGACAAGTATGTTTGAATTTCACGGGCCTGGCATTTCACACTAGGGAATCAAATTCAGTCAACACTATAATCAAATTCATAAAGCTTGACTTAAACAAATTAACATTTAGCTTTTGTGATTGAAGTATAAACAAGAAGATAGCTCATGAATTTTTTCAGGTCAGATTTTTATTGCCCTCTTGCAAGATTTACAGAGCAAAGAGCAGATATAATGTGGTCTTTAACATAGAAAGATCAAAACATAATGAAATTAAAATGAATTTCTGAGCATAAGAAGGTGTTGAACATTAGAGATCATTTTACAAGAGGAATCATCAGACCGATGTTAATTGTTCTTCCTTGTTTTTGAGGGAGTTTGGTCTTCACCATAATTTAGGTGTGAATTGTCACATACTAAAGGTATATATTCGCGCTAATGCCTGGTGACACCCAAAAAGAATGAGTGTTAATAGCAGTGGAAATTATTCAATCCAGAAATTTAATAATATTTATTAATCACATATTATAAAGTACAATATTCCTCCTCCTTTTCTTTTTCCTTCTCCTCTTCCTCTTCTTCCTCCTCCTCCTCTTCCTTTTTGTTCTTCTTCCTTCCTTCCTTTCTCTTTCTTTCTTCCTTTCTTTCTTCCTTCCTTCCTTCCTTCCTTCCTTCCTTCCTTCCTTCCTTCCTTCCTTCCTTCCTTCCTTCCTTCCTTCCTTCCTTCCTTCCTTCCTTCCTTCCTTCCTTCCTTCCTTCCTTCCTTTCTTTCTTTCTTTCTTTCTTTCTTTCTTTCTTTCTTTCTTTCTTTCTTTCTTTCTTTCTTTCTTTCTTTC
The DNA here is from genome assembly GCF_048593235.1 of Sminthopsis crassicaudata. Taxonomy (NCBI): domain Eukaryota; kingdom Metazoa; phylum Chordata; class Mammalia; order Dasyuromorphia; family Dasyuridae; genus Sminthopsis; species Sminthopsis crassicaudata. Next base: position 32,097,854 of record NC_133621.1, on the reverse strand, counting down.
TTTCTTTCTTTCTTTCTTTCTTTCTTTCTTTCTTTCTTTCTTTCTTTCTTCTTTCTTTCTCTCTCTTCTCTCTCTCTCTCTCTCTCTCTCTCTCTCTCTCTCTCTCTCTCTCTCTCTCTCTCTCTCTCTCTGTCTCTCGACCATTTTCTGGGGGAGATGCAGTTTGGAGAAGATAGCATTTCATCATTTCATCTAAATCCTAGTAGGGGAAAGAGGAGGTAGTGCAGCACAATGGATAGACAATTGGCTTTGGAATTAGGAAGACTCAAATTCAGATCTATCTGAGACACATAAATGGTGTCACCCTAGGCAAGTCCCTTAAGGTTTTAGTGCTCAGGCAACTCTTTAAGTACATAGGTGCAGAAGAGTTGTTGGTCTTGTATTAGTAGTCATCTTCTAAATTAATGAATTCATAGCTCTGCTCCACACCATGAGGAGACTTAGACCCATAATTCACTATAATGCTTGAGAAATGCCTCAGAGAACCACAAAAACAATGTGAAGTAAGAAGGCAGAGATAACTTGATACTGCTGCAGGCTCAGGGAAAGATTCATAAAGTAGGATGCAAGTGAATTGGGTTTTAAAGGATGAACAGGAATTTAACAGAGATGGAAAGAATGGGATCATGTCATAAAAAGGAAACAGAAAAATGAGGGTACAGAAGTAGGAAGATCGGGAGGATTTGCGGAAAATGGCAGATAATCCAGTATATCTGAATTTTTATTCCCAGCACCTAGAACAATGCCTAACACAAGACCAATGTCTGTTGATTGATTGATTGGTAAAAAGAAAGGCTATAAAGGGAGGGGAGTATCTATAATGATAGCGAGTATGCCAGATTAATGAACTTGACTTTTTACTCAGTCAGTCATTCAACAAGCAGCTATTAAACATCTACTATTATGTTGGCACTGGAGATCTAAAGTTAAACATGAACAGGTCCTGCCCTCAATGGGTTTATAATATATCTCATTAAACCATAGAAGACTATTAAAAGATTTTGAGAAGAGTGATGTGAGAATAATTATGTAGAAAGAAGATGATATTAGCATGAAGGATGACTTGAAATGAGGAGAAAGCAGAGGTGAAAAGATGTATTAGGAAGCTACTTCAATGCCCTAGGAGAATGACAGTGAACACCCTAGGGCAAGGGCCATTGGAATAAAGAGGAAGAAAAAGATGTGCAAGAGATATTATGGGGTCAGGTTTGAAAGAACTTCATAGCTATTGGGTATGAGATCAGAGGAAATGTGGCTTAGGGAAAAGAATCATGAACATATTTTTTATGTCAAAATGAAATATTTATAGCAGGGACTTTCATAGAAGGAAAAACAAATTGGATTAGAATCTTGACTTAATTATTTCCTGAATGACCTTAGACAGGTAATTTCCCTGATCTGGGTCTCAGCTTCTTCCTTTACAATGAGGATCTCAGGCTCCATGATTTCTTTCTTTCTTTTCAGCTCTATGTATAACCAATTAAGGTTAGAGGAAATTGTCAAACATAGTATTAAGATTTTGATGAGAAGTCGAACAGATGAAGTTGCCATAGGTATAAAAGAGAAATATCTGGATGGAATAAAAGGATTAAGGGAAAACTCTTTAAGATCAAGAGATCAGAGCTTGTTTTCTGGCAGATGAGAAATCACTAGTGAAGAAAGAATACTGAGGGAAAAGTTTTGTACTTAATATGGATGTGATGAATAAATATTGGCAAAGAGTCAGGATCCAGTGTCCTCTAAGATAAAATGATTATATATAATCAAGACTTTAGAAGAAGATGGGATATGAGATCATTTGGATCACAACCTAATTTAACAAGTGAGGAAACTGAGGTCTGATACTTGTCAAAATGGTCACAAGCAGTAGAAATTTAAGTTTAGAATAAAACTTACAGATTACCTTTTCTAAATCTCACATTTTTTAGAGAGGAAATCAAGGCTGAGAGTTCAAGAGACTTGCTCAAGATGTTTAACTAGGAGAACTCATAACTGAAACCCAAATCCCCTACTTTCCCCACATTATGTTGAATTCAGCATGAAAATGAATGAAATAACAAAGAAAATTTCCAGAGTGGTTCTGCAAATTTGTTCAGGATGATCTCAAATTGGGGGAAGGATTCCAGAGAGAAGTATATATATATATATATATATATATATATATATATAAATGAGGTTAGGTCAGAGAGGAGTTCTGAGATAGAAGGAAATCTTTGATGGACTCTACCAAGCCCAACATAAAAACTACATTATTCCTAAAGGGGAACATCCTGAGTACCTCAGGTCTTCCAGAAACCAAGAACTTTGAATTACCCCTTTGTGGCAAAAGGTCTTGAGAGAAGTGGATGATATAATTGCTAAACATCAAGGAAAATGAAAAAAGTGCTACAAGATTTGAGAAGGGCAAATTTTGTCCTGATTTTCAAAAAAAGAAAGAAAAAGAAAGAAAGAAAGAGAAAGAAGGAAAGAAAAAAGAGAACAAGATCTACAAACTAGAGAGGTCAGGGAACCTGATTTCAATTCCTGGGGAAAAACTCTTTAAAGAAATGGTTGGTAAACATTGAGAAAAGGAAGTGGTGATGAACTTGAACTACTATACCTTCGTTAAGAACAGGTTGTATCAGAATAAAATTATTTTCTTTCTTTTACAAGACTATTAGTGATGAGTGACATGCTTTGGAAGTAGTTTATCATGGTTTTTTTTTAAGTTTTTGATAAAGTCATTTATACTATTCTTGTGAAGAAGATAAAAAGATATGGATTGGAGAATTTCACAATTATTTTGGGTCAGAAGTAATATTAAAATAACAATATTAGCTAACATGTTGTGCTTACTTTGTGTCACAGGCAGTCGTCCTGACCAATGCTTGCCGCCAGACTCTGTTGACTCTGGAGGAGAGAATGAGATCAATGACTTTGCACAGTTCTGCCTCACTTAAATCCAATTCATTTGCAAGTCAAGACATCACCCTTCTGATGTCATTGATTCTCTTTGAGAAAAAAAGAACAAGGAACAACTATGTCTCATGAACTGTGCTAAGTACTTTATAATCATTATCATATTTGTCTTCATAACAACCCTAGCAAGGACATGTTATTATCCCAATTTTACAGAGAAGAATTTGTCAGATACAGGTTAAGTGACTTGCCCAGCTACAAATATCTGAGGCTAGATTTCTAACTCAGATTTTCTCAACTCCAGGCTCAGAACTCTTTCCTCTGTACCACACATCGATTGAATAGCCTGACTCTAAAGATTAGTTCATGGGTCCAAGTCAATATGGCAGGATAAAGTGTCGTAATGATCTGTGCTTTCTCAACCAGATGACTTAAGTTCCACAAGGATATCACAGTCCTTTCTCACTCTTTTCTTTCTTAGTTTGGGTATCATTCCCTGCTAACCCTTTTTGTTCTGTTGTTCCAAAGCAAATTTCATTTTCCTCGACAGAGAAGAAAGAAGCTTCCTAAAAATTAAGCAGCTCTATGTTTTCTTTTGTAAATTAAGATCATTCCATCCATCTCAAACAAAAATGTTCCTATCCCTCTTTGATTCTCCTTTTGCTTTAAATTTGCTTTAAAAATCTCCAGCAATTCATATAAATCTTCACAAAATTTTGTTGTCCTATTTCTTATGACTTAGAAATATTTTATTGTATTCATTAATCAATTTTTTTTCATCTGTGCCCCAAATTATGGACTGAGCTTTTCTGACCTCTTCCCTTTTTGCTACATACAAAATGCTAATGTAAATATTTTTTCTCCTTATGGGATCTTTTCTTCAGTTTTGTAACTAGTTAGTGGGGTGGAGGCATTTCTAGCACTGATTTTGTTTAGTATGTGCAGTAAATTGGCTTTCTTAGTGGACTTCTGTTTTTCAGAAAGCTTGGACCAATTCATAGCTCCACCATCAGTGTTTTGTGCATCTCTCTTCCCAAATCTATTCCAATGTTTTCCATTTTTGCTTTTGTCATCTGTCAATCTGATTACTTCTGCTTTGAATGAATTAACTATAACATGATAAACTTTGATTCTTTCCTTAAATATATATAAAACATTTTGCAATAATGTTTCCTGCAAAAAATAATAGTCAAAAAGCATTTATTAAACATTTAGTACCTGCCAGGTATCATGCTAGACTCCACGATTAGAATCTGCTCTTTTATCCATTCTCTAACCCTTTGAGGAAAAAAAATGTTTAAGCTATTTACATTTAGTATTCTCTTCATTAAACTAACCATTCATTTTTAACATTTGTAGTTAAGTTATTGTTCAGTCTCTTGATGGGGTAGGGAAGAAGACTTTTGGAAGTGATATTCTGAAGTGGACCACATCTTTGACATTTTGAAATTAACTGAAAAATATTGACAATATATGATCTCGTTATACATATTCTTCTTTATTATGAAAAAATGCATTTGGTGTTTGTTGGTGTTAAGTTGCCTAATATGAAACACAAGATAGTTAAAAAGTGACTTCCCCAAGGTCACATATTCAGTGATAAAGCTAAAATTCGAAACCAGGCCCTCTACTTCTGAGCTCAGTATTTTTTCTTGGCTCTTAGATGGGTGAAATCAGTGAAAGTACCAATAAGCATTTATTACACACCAGCTAAGTCCTGACTTTTGTGTTGCCCCGGACTTTGATGACTCAGGAGGAGAGAGTAAGGCTGACAACTTTGTGTAACTCTTGTCTCCCTTAAGTCCAGTCAGATATCACTTGTGATGTCACCAGTGATGTCACTAATGATGTAACACTCCTTTTCAAAAACTGAAAGAGAAACAGCAACTAAGTCTCAAGGCCTAAATGTTAGGGTTGAAAAGAAAGTCAAATGATGGTCTTTGACCTTAAGGATAGACAACAGGATAGACTATGTGAAAACTACATGAACAAACTATATGCAGAATAAATAGGAAATAATGGTGGGAAGGCACTGAATTTTTTGGGAAAGATTTTGTAGAGAGGGTGAGATTTTAGCTGGGACTTTAAGTATGATGAAAAAGCCAGAAAGTAGAGAAAAAGGAGGAGGATATTCTTGGTTCACAGAATAGCCAGTGAAAATCCTTGGAGAAGGGATAACTAGGTAGCACTGTGAATAGGCTCTGGAATCATGAGGATATGAGTTCAAAACCAGTCACAGATACTTCCGTGTGACTCTGGACAAGTCACTTAACCCTGATTTCCTTCCTTTACCCTACTCCCTGCCCAAATGCCTGGAGAAAAGAGATGGAGCATCTTTATTTGAGGAACAGCAAGAATACAAGCAGCGCTGAATTACAGTGAGATTAGGGGAATAATTGGAGAAGTAAGAGGGATCCAGGTAGTGAAAGGCTTTGAATGTTAAAGGATTTTTTATATGATCCTAGAGGTGATATGAAAGCACTAATGTTTATTGAAATAGAAGGTGAATTTTCATATTCGAACATTTGACAACTCAAAGGAAGATGGATTGGAGAAAGATGAATCAGAAAAACCAACCCATAGAAGATTGCACTAGTGGTAAGGGTCTACACCGGTGTGGTGATGGTGGCAGTGCCAAAGTAGAAAAGGGGACAAATACAGGAGAATTATGAAAGTAAAAATGACAGGACTTGGCAACAAATTGGATATGGATGGTGAAAAAAAGTGAAGAGGTAAGGGTGACACATCAGTTATAAGCCTGAATGACTGGAATGGTCAATACCTTCAATAGTAATCTGGAAAATGAAATAAGGAGAGGATTTGGAGGGAAGCTAAGGAGCTCTATTTTGGACAAGTTGAGTTTAAAATGTATGTGGAACATTTAGTTTGAGATACCTAATAGGCGGTTACATGTGCAGGTCGGGAGATCAGCAGAGAGGTTAAGACTAGATAAGGAGATTTAAGAATCATCAGCAAAGACTTGAAGATTGAATGAATGGGAACTGCTGAGATCATCAAATGAAATAGCATAAAGGGAGAAGAGAAGAGAGCCCAGGAAGGAGTCCTTGTTGACCTCTACTGTTAGTGGATGTGATTTAGATGAAGATCCAGCTTATTGAGACTGAGGAGTAAGCAGGTAGAAGGAGTATCAGGATAGAGTAGTGTCATGGAAACCTAGAGCGAAGATCAAGGAGAAGAGAGTTTTCAGCAGTGTCAAAGGTAGCACAGAGATCAAGAATGATAGAAATTGAAAGATTTCACTACATTTTATAAATAAAATACTGTTAGCAATTCTGGAGAGTTTTGATTGAATGACGTCCAAAGGTAGACAATAGACAGATGGCCCTCTCAAGGAATTTTGACATTGGCTAGAAGGCAGTTTTGGTACAATGCTTGAAGCCCTCGGACAAATTATAAGATTATATAAAAATGAGCATATAAATCGTGTTATTAGAAGGAGAAAGGAAAGTAATTTTCAAGGTCAGTAGGACCAAAAGAAAATCTAGCTGCACAATGGATAGAGTGCTAAACCCTGGAGTCAGGAAAATCTAAGTTAAAACTGTGTGATCCTGGTAAGTCAAATAACTTGATTACCTCAGTTTTATCATCTGCAAAATGGAGATAATATGAGTACCTATCTCTCAGGGCTGTTGTGAGGCACACATGCACACTTAAAAATGCATGCACATAAACCCATAGATTCATATCCTATACAAATATGTCTATAATATGCTTATAGACCTATAGACATGCTATAAATACCAATATAGGTGTATAGTTATTCAGTCTTTTTTCCATAGATATAGAGAAACAGGAAGACACACACAAAGTTAGCTAATTATTTATTTCTCTAGCTTTTGAAACTAATTTCTTAGACCTTTTTCAGTGTTGCCCTCAAATATTGCAGGGATTTAAAAAAAAAAAACCTAGGGAAGGCAGAGAAAAGCTTTGGAGATTCCTGCTCATTTGTGGATGGGATAGTTCAATTGGGTAACAAAGCCAGTATAGAGTAAGATCAAACCTAGCAGCCTAAGCCCAGTGAGGTTTTGGCCGGGACTTGCCTAGCCCTCTAATGAGATCACACTGAGGTAGACTGAAACTTCAAGGGCCCTGGTGACATGTGTGTTTCATCACTCATCTGCCCTCTGCTGCATTTATTAGTAGACCCATATAACATATACATCCCATATAAATATAAGTGTGAATGTATGTATGTGTGCACATACATACATACACACATTTCACACTATGGTGCCTGATGTATAATTTCCCAAGGGCAATATTTTTTACAAAACCTGGCAAGATTTTTTGTTCTTCATTAGGTCCTTTATTAACCCACTGCCAGAGCTCTGGATCTAACCATTGCCAGCGTTTCAGCGATCATATTATCAGTAATAGCATATTTCCTTGGGGAGATGTGACTCTGGCCTCCTGCAGGTGGAAGACGGGAAGAAAGGGGAGGAGGAGGGGAGAAAATGTCGTGTTCACATCTTTTAGTGTCCTGGCTTCCAATACTCTGCACAAGACTCGGAAAAGCGAAGGGACCTCCTGAAGACATTTGTCAACAATAGAGACGTAAATAACAGCTAATCCACTCCTTCTGTAAACTACCTCCTATTTATTTATTTTGAATTTATTCTGTTTATGCTTATATACACAAATGGCTTTTCCCTAGATAGAATGTTAGCTCCTTGGGGTCAGGAAATACTTCATTATTGCCCTTGTATTCATAGCATCTAGAAAAATAGAGCAGGTACTTTATGCTTGTTGGTCGATTAATTCATATCTATACAATTATGTATGTGAATTATATATGCACATATAAATCATATATGTATATTCGCATTGTGTATACAAATAATCTTTATGTAGATATACACATATTATGTATATATGTGTGTGTGTGTGTGTGTGTGTGTGTGTGTGTGTGTGTGTGTGCACAGGTATATGTGTGTGCTCATATTCTCTCTTTTCATACTTGTGTTTATATATGTATAAAAATCTACCTATCCTACCTACCTAGCTATCTAGGTGACCTAGTGGATAGATTGTAGGACTTGGATTCAGGGAGACCTGAATTCAAATCCATCCTCATATACTCACATGTGACCTTGGGCAAGTGACTTAATATCTATCTGCCTCAGTTTCTTCATCTTTAAAACAAAGACAATACGAATACCTACCTTCCAGAGTTGTAAGAAGGTGGGGTCCAAATGACATAATATTTGTGAAATATTTTGCAAACCTTCAAATACTATATCTGTATGTATATATACATTTATATATAGATGTGATCATATACATGGGATATGCATGCATGTGTGTGTATAATGTGTAGGTATGCATATATACATGTATATGTATATATCTATATATACATGTATATATATATATGTGTATGTGTGTATATATATATACATATACACACACATACACACACATGCACACATTAATTAAACAGCAAGTGAATGCATTTGTTTGGAGTTTCATGTAGCGCTCACGCCCTGCTCCTGGAAAAGCAGGTTCTGCCAGTCATATGGACTTTTCTTAAGCTTTCAGGCTTTAAGAGAAAAGAGATGACTCTATAATCTGGGGATTTGGGCCATTTCAGAATGTGTTCTCCACCACACAGAAGGGTGGTTCCTTCCTGTCTCTATCAAAACCTCAAATGAAGAGGAAGTACCAAAGTCTGAAGTTTAATCACCATCATTGTTGCTCTGCCATTTAGGAAAAAGAGGCTAACATTAAAGTAGAGAGAGCTGGAAAACTCATAAGATCATGGACCTAGAATGAGAAGGAGGCTCTTTGACCAATCTCCTCATTTATAGAGGAGAAATCTAAGGTTAAGAGACATGGGAAATCTCAATCCTAATTCCTTGACCCTTAAAAATGAACAAGCATAAATAAAAAGCTATAATAAAATAAAATGAACAAGCATTTAATGGTGGTGGGAGAGGGGCCCAGGGCCCCTTCCTTCCTCATCCTCTCAAATCTGCTCTGTCACACAGGCTTGGATGGAATTGTATTCTCTCCAGATACTCAAAAGTCTGAAGTTTGAGTTAGATTACTATTTCCTACAAAAACCATAGGGGATGGCTGGACATATATTAATTTAAGTTTTTGATTGACTGATCTACTTAACAGCTCTCATTCATACCTAATTCATACTTTTAATTGACTGACTCATCCAACAGAAGTTTTCTCACCAGAAAAAAAAAAAGTTTTGGGGAGAGAGTATTTTGTTGCTTAATTGAGGTAAGGTGATTGATAACTCAATCAACTTCCATCATTATACAGAAACATAGAAAGTGTAGGCTAAAACTTTCTCTGTATATGACAATACTCATATTATTATTCCAGGGGCCATCACTGGATTCATCTTCCAAAGTGGCATTGATATTAAACATTTTCTTGCATTCTTTCAATGTCTTGGCACAGTGTGGCCAAATGAAATAATATTTGTCAAAGCACTTAGTCCAGGGCTTGGCACATAATAAGCACTATATAAATGCTCATTCCTTTCTCTCTTGCCCCTACCTAATGGGAAAAGTTCTTTCTAGTTTGTCTCTGCACTCATGATGATACTGAGCAAGTCATTTCCTTATACTAGGTCTCATTTTCTTTATCTGTAAAATTGAGAGGATTAGGCTCAGGCAGCTGAAAGCATCTGACATTTTATATTCTTATATATAATAGATAGGGATGTCACTTTGAGTTTCCAGTTCCCTCCATTACTTAATATGCAGTTTGGCTTCCTGAGTCTCCTCATCTAGATTTGCCTTGTAAACCAGGTAACACTTTTCTATGGTAAAATCATTAATTAAATCCAAGAGACATTTATTAAGCATCTGCCATATGCCGGGCACTGTGTTAGATACTGATGGTGAAGGGACATAAGAACAAAAATTAAACACTTTCTTTAATGATTGGTGAATTTTCACCTTAAGTTGATTGGCTTTAGGTTCAGTGTGACATCTCCAATGAGTTCTGGCCCATACCCCTCATCTCTACCCCTTCCAACTTTAGTTCTTATCAAACCAACTATCTCATTACAGGTTAAAGGCTTGTTAATAAATTGCTTTTTCGGCCAATCACCGTTCTATTTGACTTTTCAGTCCAAAATGCACCTACCCCACCACCATTCCCCTTTACATGTAGCTTTTCTCAATTAAAAAGTAATTTCCTTGAAGAAAAGGACAAACGGCAACCCTTTTGTAGTGGCTAGAAACTGGAAGATGAATGGATGTCCATCAATTGGAGAATGGTTGGGTAAATTATGATATATGAAGGTTATGGAATATTATTGCTCTGTAAGAAATGACCAGCAGGATGAATACAGAGAGGCTTGGAGAGACTTACATCAACTGATGCTGAGTGAAATGAGCAGAACCAGAAGATCACTGTACACTTCAACAACGATACTTTATGAGGATGTATGCTGATGGAAGTGTATATCTTCAGCATAGAGAAGATCTAATTCAGTTCCAATTGATCAATGATGGACAGAACCAGCTACACCCAGAGAAGGAACACTGGGAATTGAGTGTAAACTGTTTGCATTATTGTCTTTCTACCCAGGTTACTTTTACCTTCTGAATCCAATTCTTATCGTGCAACAAGAAATTTGGTTTTACACACATATATTGCATCTAAGATATACTGTAACACATTTAACATGTATGGGACTGCCTGTCATCTAGGGGAGGGGATAGAGGGAGGGAGGGGAAAATTTGGAAAAGAAGTGAGTACAAGGGATAATGTTGTAAAAAAAATTTACCCATGCATATATGTACTGTCAAAAAATTATAATCATAAAATTAATTTAAAAAAGAAGAAAAGGACAAGTTTACTTTTGGCATTTGTGTTTTTAGTACTTAGTTCAATACTTGGCATATACTGAGTTCTTAATGAATGGTTTTTTATTCATTCATTTCAACATAAAGTACACACAAAAAGGAACAGTGTTAATAATCAGGAGTGGGAATCAAGTAATGTTTCATTGAGGAAGCAAAATTCATACTTATATTTTGAAGGAAGTAAGGATCTTAGGAGAGGAAGAGGAGAGTAGGTGAATGTTATTATGTGGTGGTTATAAATGCTGAGATATCGTTTTTGAAAAGTGACCAAAAATCAATGTCTGAAAAGTCTGGATTAAATTCACTATAATTTTGACCTTTTGACAGATTAAGTTTTTGTATTGTTTTATAATGGTAACAGAGTATGAATTATATGAAAAACTTTCAGATGATACCAAAAGTTCAGTGTTTTTTCACTGATAAAAAGGAAAGGGAGAGAGAGAAAATTGAAAAATGAGGGAAAAAAGAAGGAAGAAAAGAGGAAGAGAGGAATGGAGGAGTATAAGCAAGGACATGATAAGGGTGAGAGAGAGAGAAAGAAACAGAGAAAACAAGAGAGAGAGAGAAAGAGAGAGGGGCAGGGGAAAAAAGAAGGGAGGGAGAGATGGTGAGAGAGCTATATTACTGTGTCAGTCTATCACTATATTGCTATATCACTGCTAGGGCTATATTCTTTAAAGTCATAGAAATAGGGGAAGGTCTTATATGTGTAAAAATATTTATAATAGCTTTGTTTTGAAGGCAAAACATTTCTGCAAATTAAAGGGATGTCTATCAGTGGAAGAATGGCTGAATAATCTATGGCATATGAATGTGATGGAGTACTACTGTGCCTATAAGAAATAAAGAAATGGGTGAGTTAAGAGTCAAAGACTTATGTAAACCAAGGCAGAGTAAAGTGAGCAGAACCAGAAGAATGTATATACTTTATACTATATAACATCAATATTTTAAAAATAAAGATTGTGAAGACTTTTATAAGATGAAAAATGAAACAAGCAGAATAATCTATATAACAGCACCATAAAATAAATCAAAGCTATAAGATCTCTGATCAATAAAATAACTATCCATAATTCCAGAAAACAGATACAAAAACATGTTCTCATCTTCCAAAAGAGAAGTGACAGATCTAGAGTGTAGAATAGGACATTTAATACATCGTTCAATATCTATATCTATACATATTGATTCAGATATTCACATATAAAAATACACATATACATAGATGAATAGATGATAGGCAGAGAGATAGAAAGATAGATACATGGACTGAAAGAATATAGCCAATGAGAGAATTTGTTTTACTTGCATATATGTCACAAGGAATTTGTATTGCTGTTGTTTTTGTTTTTTTCCCCAAAGAGAGAGGAGATAAGAAGGAGAAAAATAGACTTTTTAAAAAGGCAGTTAAAGGGCAGATAGGTGGCATAGCCCTGGAGGGGCTGGATTCAAATCCATCCTTGAACACTTTACACTTGCTAGCTGTTTGACTCTGGACAAATCATTTAACTCTAATTGCCTCACCAAAACCAAACCAAACCACCCAAAACCAAAAATAAAAACAAATAAAAATATATGAGATGTTAGGAGTGCTGCAAATGTGAATGGTTGTGCATATTATCAAATTAAATTGCCATATTATTAGAATTATGTAATTCTTTTACATTTCTTTTTTTAAATGATATTTTTCACAGAGTAAAAGTAATCTATAAATGTTTGTAATTAAAAGGAACAAGGGAGAAGGCAGCTAGACAGTACAGTGGATAGAGCACAGGCCCTGAATTTAGAAGAATCTGAGTTCAAATACAGCCTCAGATACTTAACACTTACTTGATGTGTGACCCTGGGCATATCACTTAACCAAAATTGCCTCTTTAAAGAAAAAAAAAGAACAAGGGAGAAACATAAAAGAAAAAAAGAAAGGAGAAACAAGGAAAAAGAGAGAACAAGGAAAGGGAGAAGAGGGTCAAAAAGAGAAGAATAGCAAATGAGAGAAGAAGAAAGGATGAAAATAATTCCCAAGCTGGCTTTGCTTCTAGACTTTTAGTGGAGTCCGTCTGTTTTGTCTGAAATTATGCTCCAGAGTGCCATCAGCTCACTCCACATATACAAGTGAATGGGCATATGGACCCTTACCCGTGGGTTGTCTGAAATCAAAGGCCAAGAGGAAAATGGTTGTTTTTTTTTTCCCCTACTGCTTCCTTAAAGCTCCAAGTTTCTTCAGCTCCCCAATGAAGAAGAAATTGAGAGAGAAGGCATGTCAGTATGTTCACACTGGGTTTGTATTGAAGCTGGAATGACATCCTCGCCATGCAATGAGAAAAACTGAAAATAGCTCTAGTTGACTAACTGAGTATAATAACCGGAACAACTTACTCTCAATCATAATGCAATTTTGCAAAAGATTCTTCACCCTCCCTGCACAGCCAAGTTTTCCATCCAAGAGCTCTGGAAGTGTGACCGTTTTGGAGTTGGTATCACTGCCTAATTTCTAAGGAAAGTTTGAGAGAATACAATACAAGGAAGAGGGTTTTTCCCCAGACCTTTTGTGCACATCAAAGTGCAAGTTCAATATAAGAAGCAAGAATATTTCTAAAATACAGGCAAAATCTAATCATTCATTCAATTAACAAGCATTTATTAATCACCTAATTACATTGTTCCAGCTACTGTGCTAGCTAGGCACTAGAGATCTGAACCCAACTTCAAGATAGTTCCTAAAGATTACATTCAACCCATCCATCAATCAAGCACATAGTTACTAAATTTAAGGTATATATCAACATTTGACATTACGCATGGCTCATCATAAACACTTACCAAATGCATGTTGATTGATTTATTAACTTACTGCACACAGTGCTAGATCCCAGGAATACAAAGACCAAAATGAGTTAGACTTTGCATTCAAGAAGTTTTATCAATGGCTCCTCCAAGCAATGAAAATGTGCTAAGTACCTACTGTGTATCAACAACTGAGCTGAGCACCAGATTCAAAAAGAAAAATGCCCTCCAGGATCCAGGAAGATAATATAAATTCTATCAATTAAGCAAACTTGCTTTTATTCTGATTATTATGAGCCCCACCAAGAGTTCTGGTTTCAAAATCAGGCTGCCTCCAGGCACTGGGGATATGGAGACAAGATAGTTGAAGGGAGACAAGATGTAAAGAGATAATAAGAATGTGTGTATACAAAAGAGATAGTCTACGAAGGGGAGGCAAGATGTAAAAGAGATAAGAATGTGTGTGTGTGTGTATGTGTGTGTGTGTGTGTACATAAAAGTCTGTTGGGTGAGGCAAGATGTACAAGAATGTGTGTATGTATATACACACATGTGCACATACATATACCCCATATATGTGTGTATGTATATAAAAAAGCAAGTCTGTTGGGGTGAGGAGCAAGCTGTACAAGAATGTGTGTGTGTGTGTATATATATATATATATATATAAAACACACACACACACACACAGGCACATACATATTCCCCATATAGTGTGTGTGTGTGTGTAAACAAAAGAGATAGTCTGTTGGATAAGACAAATTGTACAAGAATGTATGTATGTATATACACACATAAATACATATACCCCATATGTGTGTGTGTGTGTGTGTGTGTGTGTGTATGTATGTGTGTATACAAAAAAGATAGTCTGTTGGATAAGACAAGCTATACAAGAATGTATGTATGTATATACACACATAAATACATATACCCCATATATATGTGTGTGTATACAAAAGAGATAATGTGTTGGATAGGGTAAGTTGTGCAAGAATGTGTGTGTAGGTACACATACACACACATACATTATACCATATCTATGTAGCGAGCTGGCCCAGTGACTAAAGGGTTGGGCTGACTGAATCAGGAAGACCTGAGTTCAGTCCAGATTCCGATATTAGCTGTGTGAGCCTGGCCACATTACTTAACCTCTCAGTTTCCTCATCTGTAAAATAGAGATAATAGAACCCAATTTGTAAAGAGCGTGAGCTTCGCTAACCTTAGAGTTATAAACGCGCGCTATTAGGTGCGTCTCCAAAATCAGTGCAAAATAGCATGGAAGGAAGAGGAGGACGAGGAGGGGGACGGGGACGAGTTCTGGATCCTATGGGAAGCGGACGTTTGCATTTCGCCAGGCGCTGTCCAACTGCTTCTTTGCCCCGGAGGCCGAGTGGAATAGAAATGGGCTCCCTCTTCCTCCCTTTCCCTGGCAGGAGAGGAGGACCAAGGCTGCTTAGTGCCGGACCGATTTTCCTTCTCCTTGTCATTTACCCCACGTGCCACCAGATGGCTCATCCCAGAATGACCTCAGCTCCTTCAGTGAATTCCCAGCGGGCACAGGAGGTGAGAAAACAAATTGGAGCTTCCTGCTCCTTGGGATCTCCGCGGCGGCGGACTCGTTCATCCCCGCCCCACCCAGCCGGAGCACAGACTTGCACTCCGGGACAAGAGAGAGAGGCTCCCGGGAAGCCTGGCTGAAGTTTCCAGGGCTGGGGGAGGGGGGCACATAGTTCTAACCACCTTTAGCCTCGGGAGATTAGGTAATTAGAAGATTATTGGCAGCTCTTTCTTCAAGCGCATAAATTAAATCCAGAAAGAGCTTATTACATTTCAAGCAAATAAGTCTGTGGCTTGGTTTAGGCAGCAACTTGCTGTCAGTAGAGAATGGGCTGGATGATTGAGCAGTCTATCCTGGAGCGCTGGATGACGGGTGTTGCAAAGAATGCACAAGGTTGGAAAAGTTGCAATCCAACTTTTTCTTCTTTCCTTTTCTTGCCCCAGCCCCCTTGGAGGCCGAATCTTTGCAGAGAAAATTCTGGTCAGGCTGTGGAAAGGAGGTGTCATGGGCTTTCTTCCTGAGGTTGAAATGAACTTTGTCACCTCGTTTAAATATTAAAAAATGTATAATTCTCATGATACAGGCAAATAGGTCACGGA
This sequence comes from Sminthopsis crassicaudata, assembly GCF_048593235.1. Taxonomy (NCBI): domain Eukaryota; kingdom Metazoa; phylum Chordata; class Mammalia; order Dasyuromorphia; family Dasyuridae; genus Sminthopsis; species Sminthopsis crassicaudata. The sequence continues at coordinate 32,082,152 of NC_133621.1, read as the reverse complement.
GTGCCAAAAAAAAAAAAAAATCTGAGATTTTTTTTTTTCCCCTTTGAAGGGAGGGCCCCACAGTTCCTTTGTATTAGTTTGTTTTACTGTCCAAATGTGGGAGTCCTCAAAAACCAAAGGCCAAGTAATAACTCTCCCAATCCATGGTTCAGATGGGAGATTTTCCCAGGGAAACCAGAGTTCACATTCATCATTAAGACGGATTTCCTTTGTTTTTATTTGGCTCCCTCTTTTGGTTTTCAAAGCTCTGAGTTAAAATGGGGTAAGGCAGTTTTCGGGTAGCTCAAGAAGGAAGGGAGATAGAAAAGGTTGAATGAACAAGTGAAAACATTAAGGGCTAATTATGAGTCTAGCACTGCGTTATTTGTATCCCTAAATTACAACAGATATACAATGCCTGCCTTCAAAGAGCTTACATTTAATAGGCAATGACAATTGACATAGAGGGATGGCGGCTTGGGAAGTCACTGGAAATGATGAGGGCAGGGTTAGGGGAGTTGATTGAAATGCCCTTCCTAAAAACTGTAATACTATTGTTCCGGAGTAAGAGGAGAAAAAGTGGTGATTGTAGGATTCTGTAATAGGGCAGATGGCAAGAGGACCATTGGGGTAGGTGGTAGTGTAGGATAAGAAACACGGTTGGGACACAAGTCAATCTAGGGCAGTTTGCCCTTACTATCTCTTCAGGGCCACTAGGTGTCAGGTAAATGTTCTAAAATTGACTATCTCCTGGCCATCTGAAGCCCACTGATTAATTTATTTCCCATTTATGGCAACATTTTAAAAAGGTCAAGGTCTCCCACTGTGTCTGAGACTGTTGCTAGGTGTCTTGACTTGTGTTTTGCCACTGAACTCTGATGATTTTGGAGGAGAGATTGAGGCCCATGACTTAAATTCAATTCACTTGCAAGTCAAGATCTCACCTTCCTGTTGTCCTTGGTCCTTTTCAAGAAGGAAGAATGAACCGCAACATAGAGCATAGGAAAGCGTGGCAATCATTAGATACATCACTGGCTTTGGAGTCATTGTCCTGACTGTTTCTTCCTAGCTATATAATTGTAGGACAATCTCTTACTTTCTCTGTTGTCTCATCTACAAAATGAGGCGGTTTTACTGGATGGCCAGTCCTAAATCTTATTACAACTCATTTCCACCATTGACTAGATACAGGAAACAGACAAGTCAGCCTTTCTGAGTCTTTCTTCTGGAGTGAAATTAGGAGGCTTCCTATAGGACCAATGCTACAGGAGGCATGTAGCATGAAATGTCATGTGCATTGTTTCTTCAAGTAGTATTTGAGCTCCTTTGAGATAAGGGACTTTTTTATTTTTCTTTTTGTATCACATCACTTAAACTATAGTAAATGCTTAACAACTGCTTTTTCATTCATTCATTCATCATTTTATAATGAGCAAAAGCTATATGATATTCTGAAAAACTGTTGTCATAATATTTTTACATTGGATATGGCTAATATTAGTACTTTACCCAAGGACTAAGTCAATCCAACAAAAATCTATTAAGTGCTATTTAATTTTAACTCAATACTTTATTTTTCCCTAATTACACGCAAAAACAATTTTAATATATTTTTTCAAATTTTAAGTTCAAATTCTCTCCTTCCCTCTTTCCCTCCTTCTTATTGAGGCAAAGGTTTTACATGTGGTCCATTTAAGTCATGCTATGAAAAAAAAACACAGACAAAACCCCAAGAAAAATAAAGAAAAAAGTATCTTTATTTGTCATTAAAGCTCCATCAATTTAGGTGGCTATTTAGAGATAGGTAAATGATGCAGTGGATAAAGTTCTACACCTGGAGTCAGGAAAACCTGAGTTCAAATCTTGTTTTAGATTGCTTATTTCCATTCTCCCACTGTGTTTCTGGCACTGTAATAATCTCTAGGGATGCAAAGGCAAAAAATAGCTTCTGCCTTAAGGAACTTGGGGATAGAACATTCTCTCTCTCTCTGTCTCTCTCTGTCTCTCTCTGTCTTTGTCTCTCTCTTTCTGTCTCTCTGTCTCTCTCTCTGTCTCTCTGTCTCTGTCTCTCTGTCTCTCTCTGTCTCTCTCTCTGTCTCTGTCTCTCTCTCTCTTCCTCTCTCTCTCTTCCTTTCTCCCTCCTTCTCTACCTCCCTCCCTCTCCCTCTCCCTCCCCTTCTCTTTCTCCCTCTCCTTTTCCATCTCTCTCTCTCTTCCTCTCCTTCTTCCTCTCTCTTTCCCTCTCCCTTTCTCTCTGTCTCTACTCTCTTTCACACACACACATGTGAATACAAAGTTTATATAAAGTAATTTCAAATGTAAAAAAGAGAGACAGAAATGGAGTGATTAAGAAAGGCCTCATGTAAAAAGCTGCACTTAAGCTGGGCTTTTTTTACTTCTTTCTGGGAAAGCTAATGGACAAAATAGGCCTCTGGGAATCTTTAACCCTTTTAGTATCCATATGAAAGTTTGCAGAAGTTTTATATAAATACAATTGAGTTATATGCATTTTTGGTGACATTATTACAATCAATAACTTTTCCATGTACATCTATCATTTTCAAGGCACTATGGGAAAGTCATGGGATAGAAAAACATAGGTCTTGAATTCAGGAAGAGACTGACTCAAAGATTTCCTCTCATACCTACTAGCTATATAATCTTAGGGAACTCATTGATGAAAGTCTATTTCTTCACCTTTAAGATGACAGTGGTCACAGCATTTAACTTATTGTAATGAGGATAAAATAAGGAGATATATGTGGGTTTTTAAAACCTTAAAGAACTATGTTAATTATCAGCTACTACTGTTAATTATTATTATTATTACTATAGAGATAACTATGACAATGGGAGGGAGTTACCGAATCCATTCCATTCTCCCTAGCTCAGCTGATGATCAAGACCTGAAGCATGGAGGAATCAGTCAATAAGCATTTATGAAGTGCTTACTATATACTAAGCACTGTGGTAATTTCTGGGGGTACAAAAAAGGCAAAAGACAATCCCTGCCCTCAAGGATTTTGTAATTTAAGGGAGGAAGAAGCATGTAAACAGCCACACACAAACTATACACAGGATAGTTGAGAGGTAATCAACAGAAGGAAGGCAATGGAATTAAGGGTCAATGGAAAGACTCCCTAGAGAAGATGGGTATTAGCTGATATTTGTAGGAAGCTAAGGAGATCAGGAAGCACTAACAAGTAGCCCTTCAAGAGTGGAGACAGCTAATCAAAGATCCAGTTACACCTAGTGTCTGGAAAGAATTAGAAATAAAAGTCAGGCCCGTTTGATGATATAATCAGCCACAAAGAGTCCAAAGGGTCAATAACCCAAAGCCAGACACAACTTCAGACAAAGCAGACAATGGGGAAGGTCATGAGAAGGCCTAGGCTACTTCTTAGAGTTTTTCATATTAAACGAGAAAGGCAAACTTGGAATCTTTTAAATTAGGATGTTTTGGACTAGATCTGCTTCTCTGTCTTCTACATGAGGTACTATTGTGAATAAATGAATGGAAAATATTTATTAATCATCTTTTATGTACTAAAGACTATGCTATGCATGTAGGATTAAAAAAATAAAACTATCCCTTATTTCAAGGAGTTTTCATTCTACTGAAGCTTTACATGTCAAGGCAAGTTTGTATTTTATCTTATAGAGATTCTTGAGCCAGAAAGAACTGTGATTCTTAGGAAGGTTATTTTTGTAGTTATGAGGAAGATGAGTTGGAAAGAGAAGAACCTGCAGATAGAGAGACCAGTTAGGGGACAATTATTATAATCTAAGTGAGAAGCAATGAAAATCTGGACTCTAGTGGTAGCCAAGTGGGTAGATATGAGGATGTGATTTCTAGAGATTTATCAGTTATTTGCTCTGAATTATCTCTTGATTCAGGCTGCATGGAGTTGAGCCTGAAGTAAGGCAGACCAAAAAAGGTTCAGATGAACTTGTAAAGAGACTATACTTGTTCTTCCCCGGGGGTTCATTCTACTTTACCAATAGACTCTCCAGTTTGCTATTCATCTAGGAACTAGATTCACACAACGCTTTAGGGAAGATTATCCATCATCAAGCTTTTCAAAAAGTCTGCTTCTTTCTCTTAATCTTGTTTGAAGTGATTTCCTAAAAGTGTTTTTTGATCTTTACAATTCTTTGCCTCTCCTTGGGTAATATCTATCAGTCACCAGATGCAACTAGTCTCTTGACTGGGTGAACAGGTTAGATATTTGATAGGGTCTGAACCATACTAATTGTCATTGAAAGGACCTTTCAGTTCAAGGGGAAATTCTGTGAGGTTCTATTCTTATTACTCTAATTCACAACTCCTGTTGTGTTTCCCATGAACAATTCACCTATTTAGTTTTTAGCCAAGACATATACTAAGATGGAATGGTTCAGTGACTATAAAAACAAAACTCCCCAAATCCTAGAGCAGATTGCAAAAAACTGAATGCAATATCTATAGGATGAGTTGGTTTAAACTCAGAACACTATGATAGTGATTTATGAAGGTTACTGGTACGGCAAAGGCAAGTTACAACTGGTATTCTAGGGCCTGGAAGACCTTTCTTCCTTTATAGAGTACTGTGCAGTTCTATCCGGAGTCATATTTATATCAGGTTAATTGTTCATTTGGGTGTTCGTAGGGGTCTTCTGTTCATAGCCCAATGTTCTTCTGTGTTTCCAGGGATTGTAATCCTTACAGCATAATGCTTGATGTAACTTCCACCCTTGGAATCTCTATAGATGTGTCTGTCTTAACTGTGTCTCAACTCTCCACTACATATGTCTCCTACTTGTCAAGTAGCTCCTCTTTAAAGTTACCTGGTTGATATCAGATGTGGGAAAAAGAAGAGAAATTCCTTCCTCCCCTCTGCAGGCGTCTCCTTCAGAGGCAGCTCCCAATTTGCAACTCCTCCAATTCTAAAACACTGAAATTCTTGCAGGACCCAGATCTTTAAAGCCCCCAGAATCTGGGCCAATGTGTATGAATTTAAAGCTTACCAAGTGATCAGGGTATAGATCATTAGGTTACCATTTCATAAACATCATGTGTTTATGGGATACTAATACATTGTTGGGGGAATTGTGAATAGATCCAGCCATTCTGGAGAGCAATTTAGAACTGTGCTCAGAAAATTATCAAACTGTGCATACCCTTTGATCCAGCAGTGTTACTATTATGCCTGTATACCAAAGAGATCTTAAAGGAGGGAAAGGGACCCACATGTGCAAAAATATTTGTGGCAGCCCTTTTTGTAGTGGCAAGGAACTAGAACTTGAGTGGATACCCTTCAAATGGAGAATGACTGAATAAACTATGGTATATGAATGTTATGGAATATTGTTATTCTGTAAGAAACAATCAGTAGAATGCATACTGGAGACTTATATGGACTGATGCGGAATGAAATGAGCAGAACCAGGAGATTTTTATATATGACAATAACAAGATTATATGATAATCAATTCTGATGGATGTGACTCTTTCCAACAATAAGATGATTGAGGCCAGTTTCAATGATGTTGTGAGGAAGAGAGCCATTTACACCCACAGAGAGGATTGTCGGAACTGAGTGTGGTTCACAACATAGCATTTCCACTGTTTTTATTGTTGCATTTTATTTTCTTTCTCATTTTTTCCCCTCTTTGGTCTGATTTTTCTTGTGCAGCAAGATAATTGTATAAATATCTATACATATATTGGATTTAACATATATTTTAACATGTTTAACATATATAAGATTACTTGCCATCCAGGAGAGGAGGTGGGAGAAGGAGGGGAAAATTTGGAACATGAAGTTTTGCAGGGATCAATGTTGAACAATTATTCATATGTATGTTTTGAAAATAAAAAAGCTTTAATAACTCCCCCCTCCAAAAAATCATGTGTTTATATTCTGGATCTTCTCTGACATTTTCAACTGAAGTTGGGCAAACCCTCTCCCTATAACAGAATCTCTATTTTTTTATTAAAATTTTTTATTTATAGTTATTTTGGTGCACAAGAAAAATCAGATCAAGAAGGAAGAAAAAAACTGAGCAAGAAGACCACATGCAAGCAAACAACAACAGAGAGAGTGAGAATGCTATATTGTGGTCCATACTCAGTTCCCACTGCCCTCTCTCTAGGTGTAAATGGCTCCTTTAATCACTGAACAAGTAGCACTGGTTTGAATCATCTCATTGTTGAAGAGAGCCATGTCCATCAGAATTGATCATTGTATAGTCTTGTTGTCTTCTGGTTCTGCTCACTTCACTCAGCATCAGTTCATGAAAATCTCTCTAGCCTTTCTGAAATCATCCTGCTGGTCATTTCTTACAGAACAATAATATTCCAGAGCATTCATATACCATAATTTATTCAGCCATTCTCCGACTGATGGGTATCCAGTCATTTTCCAGTTTCTTGCCACTACACAAAGGGCTGCCACAAACATTTTGGCACATGTGTATCCCTTTGCCTCCTTTAAGATCTTTTTGGTATATAAGCCCAGTAGTAACACTGCTGGATCAAAGGTGACAGACAGTTTGATAACTTTTTGAGCATAATTCTAAATTGCTCTCCAGAATGGCTGGATCCATTCACGGTTCCACCAACAATGCATCAGTGTCCCAGTTTTCCCACATCCCCTCCAACATTGGTTATTATCATTTCCTATCAGCCAATCTGATAAGTATATAGTGGTTCAAATTTAGAAAGGACACAAGAGGTCATGTAGTCCTTTCTCTATCTGCATAGAATATATATCTATATCTATCTATCTCCAAGAAAATGTGGTCATGTCCTCAAATATCGATCTCCTGGAAGGGAGAATCTACTACTTCTAGATATAGTCAAATAGTGACAGAATATAGCCTGTTTATAACCTCTCATAGTTTAATCTTGCCATATTGAATTGTTGGTTAAATTGAGTTTCCAGTACACTAGAACTCCCAGGTTTTTTAATGAACTCTTGGCTATTCATGCTTTCTTCCATATCTTGGCTAGCTATGCTTTTTTCCCTATTCTGTTTTAAAAATTGATTTGCTGAATTTGTGTAAGACTTTATATTTATATCTTATAATATGTAGGTCATCATTTTAGTTCATTAACAGCTTTTGGATTCAAATTCATATTAAACAGCACAAGTTCAAGCCCAGCTTTCTGGGCCATAGTATTGGAGGACTTCCTCCAGGATTACATGAGTCAATGATGATTTCTCTTTGGGTATAGTCATTCAACTAATTTTTAACTCATTAAGCTAAATTTATTATCTATACATATAACTCCATTTCATCTATAAGGAGAGCAGGAGATACTTTCTTAAATGCTTTGCTGAAATCTAGGTAAACTAATTTCATCCAAGCTTTTGAGGCTAGTTTATAAATCCCTCAAACTTTATTAGCTGGGGTACCTCAGAGACTGCTTCTTTCTCTATGTTGAATTCTTCCTAATCAACTAGGATCACTTAGGTTCCATTTCCCCCCATCTCCTTTCTAAAGTTAGGCTCCAAGTCAAAGTAAATTATTGTAGTATCAAATACTGAACCCTATGGAATTGTCTTCTATTTGAGAAAAGTTCCCTAAAGTCCTTCTGTGGGACTTTATTTATGTAGACAAAAAAAAGTTGGTTTCTGTGCTTCCCAGAGGGTATTGGCAAGATTTGGTTGAAGTTTTGTTTAAGATCTGTAAAGAGTTCCTGGCATTGGGTCAGGAAATGGGCCCTTCAAGAAAAAAAATCAATGAACCAATCAATAGAATGAATAAATTGTTCCATTAGCTCTTTCCCGGTCTCTTGCATCTGGGTGATGGTTTGTACTTGTTCTTTGTTGTGGTTTTTCATGGGAGTTAAAGAAAGCTGTTGCTTGTCTGTTTTGAAGACTTCTCATATCCAGTGATTGCTCTTAGACACGAGTGATGTTTAAAGGGCCTCTCAGATCAACTAGACTGTTTTTCTTCTCTAATAGGAGAGTTTTCTCCTCAGGAGGAGAGTTTCTGCTACTTTTCTGGGTATGAAATTCCATTCCATCCAATTTATCTGCTACTTGATGGCTTCTCTCAGATCTATTGCCAGAATGACAGGAGTGTTAACAACTTTTCCCCTTGCATCTTCTTTAGCTGCTTTTCACTACCATACTCTTCTGTGCTTAATCCCTACCAGACTCTTGACTTAACAGTGGTACATGGAGTGGATACTTCTCTTGAAATCTTGAAATAATCATGGAAGGGAAGAGTGGGAGGAAGAGGTGAGAAGGGAGGAGGGAAACAGGGGAATAAAGGGGGAGAATAAAGGGGAGAGAGAAAGGGGGAGGTAGGTAAGGAGGAAGGGAGTGAGAGAGAAACAGATAGACAGACAGATATTAATATTAGCTTATTAAGGTCAAAAACAACTTTCTGTACTTGAAAATAACAACTCTCCAAAGACCACAAGCCCTCCAGAGAAGTATGCACTCTGGTTTTAATATTTCTTTCTCACTGAGAGAAGGTAGCTAGAACTTCTTAAAGCAAGGATAAAGTAAAAATGAGGTTAATTTTCAGAGGAGGAAGAACAAGTACCATTATCTTACTGAGACTTAGCTGAAGCATCAGAAATGGGAAGAACACTTTTTTTTGGGGGGGAATACTCAATTATTTTCTATGTATCTATCTCCTTTGTCTGTTTTTTTTTCTCTCTCTATCTATCCTCTCTGTCTATTTATCTATTTATGTATATATTCATCCAATCTATCCATCTATCTTATCTGTCTGTCTACTTTGAAAATAGTTGTTTGCATGGCTTCTCTCCTGTTAAACTGCGAACTCTTTGATAGCTTTCCTTTCTTTTTACCTTATTACAGTGGCTGGCACATAGTAGGAGTTTAATAAAAACTTATTGGATTGACTTGTTATTTTTATTGTTATGGAAGAAGAAATGGATACTCAGAAAGTTGATGTGATTTTTCCAGGGTTACGTAGCTAGTGAGGTATGAGAAATGTGAAGGATAAAAGGCAGGAATCCAATCCAGTTCTCTAGAGACCAAGTCTGGTGCTAGCACCTTCACCATTCTAAATAAATGGTTGAATAGTAGATATAAGAATTCAGAGGCTGGGAAGTTCAATGGGCCAAATTGATCAGAGAAGATCATGGAGAAAGTAGCTTCTCAGCTGGGTCCTAAAGATAGAAAGAATATAAGCAAAAACAACGGGCTGAGTAGCAATTGAAATGACATTGGGATGGAAACATGCATATGATATATGATACAGACCAAAATGGACTAACTTGTCCCGAGAGAAATTATGTAGGGGAAGTAGTAGGAAGGATTAGATAGAGAAACTGGGCTAAGATTCTAAAAACCTGAAATCTCCCTCCAATCCAATCTACTCCAAACCACTTAAATATTGCTTAAGAAATGCCAGACATTGGTGTCATTAAGAAAAATTTGGAAAGACTTACATGAACTGATGCTGAGTGAATTGAGCAGAACCAGGAGAACATTGTATACAGTAACAGCAACGTTGTGTGATGATGCGCTATGATTGACTTAGCTCTTCTCAGCAATGCAATGATCTGAGACAATTCCAAGGGAATTGTGATGGAAAATGTCATCCTCATCCAGATAAAGAACTACAGGGTGTGAATGTAGATTAAAGCATGGTATTTCCACTTTTTTCTGATGTTTCCCCCTTTTTTTCACAGTATAGTTAATAGTATTATATTTAACATGATTGTACATGTATAACCTTTGTCAAATTGCTTGTTGTCTCAGGGATGGGGAGAAGATGAAGTAAAGGAGAAACATTTGAAAGCTCAAAATCTTACAAAGATCAATGTTCAAAATTATCTTTACATGTAATTGGAACAAAATAGGATATTATTCAGCAAAGAAAAAAGTGTCAGGAATTTTGATAAGCACCGGCGATGCAATTAATAAAAAGAAAGATAGTTCCTGCTCTCAATGAGGAAGTCAATAAACAAAAGGAGTCAGGAAAACAAGGAACGGGGAGCTGGGTGGGAGACAGGGATAGGACACCAGATAGTAGCAGTGTGAGGGCATCTTGTTCCACTTATTAAGGCACATGAAATTAAGGGACAGGTAGTGCAGCAGCTATAAGGAAGAGATCTCACTTTCATTTCTTGTGATGTCTAACTCAAGCACCTTCTTCTACATGAAACCTTTCCTGACCCGCCCAAATTCTTAGCACTTCTCTCAGATTACTTTGTATTTACTTTAAATATATTTTATCTTTTGTAAATACTTCATATTTACTTTGTCTATATTTTTGATTTACTAATCTGTGTACATGTTGTTTGACCTCAACGGTATGATGTCTACATTCATGACTTAGAATCAGAAAGACCTGATCAAATCCATTTTAGATACATTTTATCTTTGGGTTAGTCACTTAAACACTCTCTGCCTCAGTTTCCTCATCTTTACAATAGGGATAATAATAGTATCTACTTTCCAAGATTGTTGTAGAGATTAAAAACTCTGTGCAAACCTTTATATTCTACATAAATGTTAGCAATCATTGTTATTAGTAGTGATATTATTAGTTATTAGTACTACTACTAACATAGTTTTTAATAGTAGTTGTAGGAGGAGGAGAAAGAAGAGACAGAGGAGGAATAAGAATAGTAATAGATTTGAATGTAAGTTGCTTGAAGGCAGAGGCTATTTCACTTTTTTCTTATATCCTCAGTGCCTGTCATCTACTAGGTATTTAATAAGTGCTGGTTGAATCGAGTTTCAGGCTGGGGAGTATAGACTTTATTCTGTAGACATGGACATGTTTTGGAAGGTTTTTGAGTATATGTGCATGCATGTTTGTGTGCATGAATGTGTCGTGTGCATATGTGGGTGTGCAGGTGTGCAAATTGGGATATCATGAAGTCTAATAGTCCTTCACAGGATGGATTGGTCAGAGCCAATCAGAAGACTTGTCAGTGTCCAAGTTCTTTTTTGATTCCTTCTGAAACATAAAAGAAGCACAGAAGAGATCATTCTTTGGGGTGGAATACTGAGCTCAGGCCAAAGTCCTTTCCCAGAATTCCAACTCAATTCATTCTTTAGACTTGTCTATATCCTCGATAGAAGCTTTGTTCCCCACTTTTCTCTTCCCCCCACCTCAACAGCTGCAATATCGAGCATTTGCATCAGACTTCATTCAAGACTGGCAAAGTATTTTATAAATATTATCTCATTTAGACTCACAACAACTCTGGGAAGGAGGTGTTATTATTCCCATTTTACAGATGAGACTGAAAGTGGAGAAGTGACTCATCCCGTATCTGAATTCAGGATTTCCTTACTCTTGGCCTGATGCTCAAGTGACTGTGTTTTCAAGGCTCCTTAATGGGGTTGCTCTTCTTAATGGCGAGGCCCTGGCTGAGCCTCCATCCCTACAGAGTCCTGCTAGATCACTTCACTCTGGGATCCATTTTTCTCCCAACTGCGCTCTTGGCTCTTTTACTGCACCCTTTATAGGCATTGTTAGCCTATTGAGAATAAAAACTCCTTGAGAACAGAGATTGTTTTCCTTTCTTGACCCCCCCAGTAGGACTGAGGACAGTGCCCAGAACATAATAAACTTTGGATCAATGTCTTTCTCACTCCATCTTGGTCTCTCAGTCTCTATCTGTGTTCATCTCTTTCTCTCTCTCTGTCTCCCTGTCTCTCTCTATCTGTCTTTCTGACTGAATCTCCATCTCTGTCTCTCCTTCTTCTCATTCTGTCTCTCTGTCTGTTTGTCCATCTGTCTGTGTTTCTCTTGTGTCTCCCTGTGTCTGTCTGCCTAAATGTCTCTGTATCTCCATCTCTGTCTCTGTCTGTATGTTTCTTTCTGTCTCTCTCCTTCTCTCTGTTTTTGTCTTTCTATCTCTGTGTCTCTCTGTGTCTATCTATCTTTCTCTAGTGTCTTTCCCCAAGACATTTAGTCAAAGGCCCAGTGTGAGATTCTGACTTTGCCCTGAGGTTTCTCAAAAGCATAGGCAGGTTTTGTCACCCTTCTGAAGGTAACTGACAGTACCCAAAAGAAGTGTCAAAGGGAGTTATGCCTTTTGTGACTTTGACTTGAATGAGAAGAATCAGGCTCCAGATAATTTGTTCATGGACCCAGATTATATTAGGGCAATTAGATGACACAGTGGCTATAGTGTCAGGCCTGTAGTCAAGAAGACATCAAATCTGTCCGCAGATACTTAATTTGTGACTCTTGCTAAATCATTTAACCCTGTTTGCCTTAGTTTGCTCATCTATAAAATGAGCTGGAGAAGGAAATGACAAAACTATTCCAATGTGTTTGCCAAAAAAAAAAAAAATCTAAATATGGTCACAAAGAATCAATAGGACAAAGCAACAAATATTATATTAATGAAATCAGAATTTCTAGCTAAGGCATAAGATGCTCATTAACAAAGCTTCTGACCCCTATAGTACATTAAGGGTTACAAAGTACTTTTATATACCTGTCTCATCTTTACAACAATCCTTGGAGATAGGCATCTGTGGTATTGTTATTTCTTGGGATTCAGAGTTGAAGGGACCCAATTGGGACCACTCCAGAGTTATGTTTGGACTCTTCTGGCCCCATAGTTAATTTCCTTTCAACTATACTATCCCTCCTCTCTTTCCTTATTCATCCTTATAGATACCATATATATGTTTTAACAATTGTTAATAAATTCCTTTTTGGTCTTAACCTAGGGTCTGGGCACTTGTTTTTATAATTATATTTCTATATAATTTTCTCTGGAATCTTATGTATTTAAAAAATGTATTTTAAAGCATTCTTCTGAAAAGGGATCCACAGATTGTTAAAGGGGTTCAAGATACAAAAAGTTAAAGTACTCCTGCTCTACAGAAAATGACACCAAAGTAGGTTGCATAATGGATAGAGGGCTAGATTTGGAATCAGGAAGATCTAAGTTCAAATCCCACTTACTAACCATGTGATCATAGGGGCAAATCACTTAACTTCTGTGTGCCTCGGTTTCCTGACCTATGAAATGGAAGATTTGGATTTGGTGACTTTCTAGCCCTTAGTTTGGAATTCTATAATTCTGGAGAGGTAAGTCTTCAAAAATTAGTTAGTCATTTTAGTATAAACCTGGCCTAAGCACTAACAGCTATCAAATGTGATAGTATCATGTCCTGAAATGCTTGAGTAATCAGTAAAAATAGGTGAAAATCTACCAACACACATTTATTAATTTTGTGCCAGACACTATTTAGTGAAATGAAAGCCCTGCTCTCAAAGAGGTTACTTTGTATTGGGGAAAAACAAAATGCGTTCAGGTAAGGAAACACAAAATAAGTATCATAAAACTTGGGGGGTGATGAACACTAAGATATGGGAAGGGGAGAGTGAGGGGAAGGCAGTAGGAAGGGTGGAAATGCTGGGAATGGGATTGGGTTCTTGTAGTAGAATCTTCCTTAATTTCACAAAACTGTCATCCTCCCATATCTCAAGATGATTAAGAAAGCCAAGTGGGAGTGTAAGCATTTCCTACAATTTTTATCAATAGTTTGCGTGTCTTGAGCTATTCAAGCCAATTGAAAAGCTCAGGTGTCTGCTCAGTGGTCTGCTCAGTATCTCAGAATCAATAGCAACAGCAAACTGATCCCTTGTTTTTCAATTGGGGAGATAAACATGTGTCCCAAAGAACAAACATAAAGTATACATACAAAATTATTTCAGCAGGGAATGAGAATTAAGGCTGGGGGCATTAGGAAAGGCATGCCATGGGAAAGCAGGCTTGGATTGTGTTTTGAGGAGAACTGGGACCTCTCATTTTTGAAAAAAGCCTTTCTTGGTTGCCTCTTATAACTAACTCCTTCCCTCTGAGATTATGATGTTTATACCTAATATACATATTGTTTCCCCAATTAGATTAAAGGCAGGGACTGATTTCTTTTGCCTTTTTTTGTATCTCCAACACTTAACACTGTGCTCCGCACATAGTAAGTGCTTACTAAATACTTGTTGACTTGACTTGATTTGACTTAAAAAAAGCTAGAGGCAGTGGAGGTGAATAAAGCTTCCAGGGAGTGGAAATAAGATGACAGTTGTATTTCAGGCATAGGAGGCAAAAGAATAAGCGGGAGATGGAAATGTTGGAAAATGGACTCTTTAAAAATGTGAGCGTAGATTACCAATGGAATCTTTCCGATGGGGGAACTGTGAACCCATCCAATAAAACTTAATCCTATTGAAATGTATGCTTCTTACATATAAGCTTTACATGTTAGTGAAACAAATCAGCTTGAACTTATTGAGGTCATGCTAAACCAGTCCTTTGCTCTAAAGTTAAAGCTTCTAAATAGATCCAAACAGCCTTTGTAATGCCCTTGAGTTATCCATTTATTGTACTTAGCTTCCTCATTACTTAAATGCAAAAGACTAAAGTTGAAGAGGCCAAAACATACATTTGGAAATTTCAGAAAACATAATAGGCTGAGAGAGATAATGTAATACTTCTCCATGAATAGGGGAGTTTGAATGTCTTGATTACAGCTTTCCTGCTCATCCCTCACACATTCAAATCCAATATATGTGCTTTTATTAATGCGTGAGTGCAGCAATATGCATAAATGAATATTGATAAGGTGGGGTACTGTATATTTATGAGGTTTTATATGTTTTTCTCTTTATGTTTTATTTGTATTTATATCCAGTGCTACATTCTCTATGTATGTGTGTTTATAAGTATAGCGGTTACACAAAGAAATAAGATTTTAATCGATTTCACAATATTTTGCAAATCCACAAATACCACCATAGATCTCACAGAATGCATGTTGGGGATTACGAATGTAGTCTGCCCGGGGTAGAGTAGTATGTTGTCATAAATGCCACAACAGCAAGATGCCATCGAGGCATGTTCTGTGTAGTGGTATTTGGTGAAATTGTACACGTGGAAAAGTCAGGGATTCAGAGTTACCATAGTAACAGTTGTTCACACCCTGTAACAACATGTGAGATATTCTGTCCTATTACATAAATTGGGAATGTTCATACCCTTAGGGAAATTCAGTGAGCCTGGGTTGACCTGGATATAAAAATCATTTATTTGCATGTGACTGGCAATATTAAAAAAATAATAAGTAGAAAGATAAGGTCCAAATGGATTCATGATTTAGACATAAAGAGTAATACTCCAAACTAAATAGAAGAACAAAGGTTAATCTCCCTCTCATATCTGTGGAGAAGGAAGGAATTTGTGACCAAAGAAGAACTAGAGAACATTATGGAGTGAAAAAAAAATGGATAATTTTGATGATATTAAGTTAAAACATTTCTGTATAAACAAAAGCAGTGCAGACAAGATTAGAAGGGAAGCAGTAAATTGGGAAAAAGAAAACTTTATATCCAAGTTTTGGATATAAAGAGTTTTTGATAAAGGCCTCATTTCTAAAATATAAAGAAAATTGACTCACATTTATAAGAAAACAAGCCATTTTCCAATAGATAAATAGTCAAAGGAATGAACAAACAATTTTCAGATGAAGAAATTAAAATGATTTCTAGTCATATGAAAAATGCTTTAAATCATTATTGATCAGAAAATGCAAATTAAGACATTTCTGAGGTACCACAATACATCTTTCAGATTGGCTCAGATAACAGGAAAAGATAATGACAAATGTTGGAGGGAATGTGGGAAAACTGGGACACTAATACATTGTTGGTAGAGTTGTGAACTAATCCAACCATTCTGAAGAACAATATGGACCAATGGCCAAAAGGCTATCAAACTGTGTGTACCCTTTGATCCATCAGTGTCACTACTGAGTATATTCCAAAGAGACCATTAAAAAAGGAAAGGGACCCACATATTCAAAAATGTCCTTTTTGTAGTGGCAAGAACCTGGAAACTGAGTGGATCCCCATCACTTCTAGAATAGTGGAATAAGTTATATTATAGTCTATGAATGTTATGGAATATTATTGTTCTGTAAGAAATGACCAACAGGATGATTTCAGAGAGGCCTGGAGAGACTTACAGGAAGTGATGTGAAGTGAGATGAGCAGAACCAAGAGAACATTGTACACAGCAACAGCAAGATTATACAATGATCAATTTTGATAGATGTGGGTCTTTTCAACAGTGAGGTGATTCAGACCATTCCAATGACTCTGTGATAAAGAGAGCCATCTGCACCCAGAGAAAAGACTAAGGGGACTGGGTGTGTATCACAACTTATATAAAATATCACCTTATATTTTTCTGTAAGAAAACGTATTAGAATTCTCACATCTCTTATTCTGTTTATTCTTCACAATTCTTTGAGGTTGATGGGACAGATATGATCATTTCCCATTTTGTACCTGATAAAACTGAACCTCAAAGAGGTTAATAGATTGGATGAACTAGTTTACAGCAAAGCAAGACTGGAATTTAGCTTTCCTGAATTTCTGAATTTCAGGCATTTCTTCATAGAACCATGATATTCTATTGCATTTATATATATCCTCTTGCAATGAATGCCACTTAGATGGAAAACTGCTTTGTGCTGGAAAGTACTTGGGAATTTGGTGAGTGCCTTGTAGAAGGCAGAATTTTTATTGGGTCTACTGACCCAGCCATCCTACTTTATGAATTTGGCCAACATATAATTTCTAATGTTATTAAGGGAAAGGCAATCATGGCTTTGACTAGAGGATCATGAACTGGCCCCAGAATTAGAAAAATCTAAGTTAAAGTAGTACCTCTGATACATACTTATTGACCAGTAGAAATTTCCTAAAACTCAGTTTCCTACTGTTAAGTAACATAAAAATGACAACTGAGCACACTGTATGGTGGCAGGAGGGAGGTGGAGCAGAGTCCCTGTTACACTTACAAAGTCATAGGGTTTATGAAGAATACATAGGATAAGGTGGAAATCAATAGTTTATCTTTTTAGTTTCTGTAGCTCTGAAGTGGTGACTTTGCACAGTTTTCCCTCACTTAAAATCCGATTCACTTGCAAGTCATGACATCTCCTTCCAAATGTCATGGCTCTCCTCTAGAATAAAAGAGAAAACAATAACTGAATTGAATTCTAGTTTCCTAATTTGCTTTTTCATTTGATTGATTCACTTTAGGATATTGGACTAAAAAATCTTTAAGGTTTGTTCTTGCTTTCTTTTTTCTCCATATATTTTATTTTTTCAAGCTAACATAGTTTTCAACACTGATTTGTGTAAGATTTTGTGTTCCAATTTTTTTCCATCTCCCACTCTTTCCATATTTCCAACATTTTCCATGTCGTACTAGAAAAATCAGATCAAAAGGGGAAAATGTCACAAGAAAGAAAAAAACAACAAACGAAAAAGTGAAAATACTATGCTTCATTCCACATTCAATCTCCATAGTTCTCTCTCTGGAGGTGGATGGCATTTTCTATCCCAAGTTTATTGAAATTGTCCTGGATTGCCACAATGAGGAGAACTCAGACTATCCATAGTTGATCACATGATCTTACTATTACTAGGTACAATGTTCTCCTGGTTCTGCTCATTCACTCAGCATCAGTTTATGTAAATCTTTCCAGGCTTTTCTGCAATCAGCCTGCTGATCATTTCTTCATAGAACCATGATATTCTATTGCATTCATTTATCAATTTATTCATCCATTCCCCAACTGAGGGGTATCCATTCAATTTCCAGTTGCTTGCTGCCAGAAACATTTTTTGCACATATGGGTCCTTTCCCCTCTTTTATGATCTCTTTTGAGATACAGTAGTGACACTGCTAGATCAAAGAGTATGCACAATTTTATATTGGCTCCTAATGTTTTCCAGCTCACTGTAGGCAGTGTGGTGTAGCAGAGCTGTTCCATACCTTGGAGTACTGGAGATGCATGGATCTGAATCATGCTTCTGACACTTACTAGCTATGATACCCTGAGAAAGTTGCTGAACATGGGATAGCGACAAAAGTAGCAGCTGTCTCACAAGGTAATTGTGAAGATCAAAGTAGAAAACTGATATAAAATTCTTTGTATTAAATTATACAAAGCATATTAAGTAGAGTTGATTTTCAGTTCAGGTCTTCTGAATCCCAACAAAGCACTTTAAAGTAAGTGCTATGTACATATAAACTATTACTGTTCCTTTTGAATGTATCCTGTTCCCAAGAGCCTAGGACAATGTGCAACACTTTGGAGGTGCTTCCTAAATATGTGCTGGTTGATTAATTGACATTTGGCTGCAGAGACCTGTGGGAAGGCATTTCTAGAATTAGGAATTAGGAAAAGCATGGTTTGGTGTGCAACATGGCTGTTAAGAAATGGTGCTATTAAACTGCATATTGCTTTATGTTTACATAGATATGTGCCTGCTATATCCACGTGTAGTGACATACCCAAATATAAATCCTTCTCCACTGTTTAAAGTAAGAAAACTGTGATTGCCATATCAAAAAGACTGTATGAGAATAGAGATATGTTTATATGATCTGCATTCATGATCAGAACATCTTTATAATAGAATTATAACTCAAACATTAAATATTGGTATTTTTCAAATCCAATAAATGCTTAATTCTGTTGTTAACATTGAAATAACTTTGTTCTTCCTTCTCTCTCTCTCTCTCTCTCTCTCTCTCTCTCTCTCTCTCTCTCTCTCTCTCTCTCTCTCTCCCTTTCTTTCTCTGTGTGTCTCTGTCATTTGCTTGAGTTCTATGAGGAGAAATTGAGTACTCTCCTTCTCCCTAACTGAGCATTTTAAAGCTGTTGGTGGCTCATAGTATCAATTTTTGACACTTCCCTTAAGCTGTGAACTCCCTGATGTGGGCATATTGTTCATCTGTGTAGAACATAAATCATCCATATCTGTGGGTCCTGGGCTCTTTCTTTTCATCATTTTCTTCCTTAGTTCTTCCACAGAGGAAGGCTAAGTTATACAGGGGGGTTCTTTAGGCCTTTTTATATTTTGTGAGTACCTATAGAGAATCCTGGTTGTCCACCTGTTTCCTAATTCTCTTAGCATGACTGACTCAGGTTCTGTTTTTCATATTATATATTTTATTGAAGCACAGAATCAGAATTAGAATCAGTCTCAGCAGTAATCTAATGGATACTCCAGGAAGACACCCCTCTTCAATAGCCCTAATGTTTCTCTCAGTCTTTTTTCTCAATCTTTTGCTTGATGTTATCAAGTGATTTGAAAACCAAAACCTTCCAAGGCAGTCGATTTACCATTGGAAAATTCTACATATTAGGAAGTCTTTCCTCACATGAAGAAATGAATGAATTCTAATTTTGTCAGTGTAAGGAATTCCTAGTATAGTAACTCGCTTTACTAATTCAAGATTTACCCATAATATGGATAATAAGATAAGTCCTAGGGACTTGCCTGGAGCTCAAAAAATTTTGGCATATCAATATCTCTTCCTAAACTGGCCATAATAATTACACTGTAGAACTTCTCAATTTCTCTTTCAGTTTTGTATACTATGGCTCTCTTAATTCATGCAAGATCACATTAATTTTCTTGGTTGCCATATCACATTATTAATTATTAATAAATTTGCCTGTTGATTGCTAAATGAATTCTCTTATGGTGAGCCATTGTCTGCTGTCTTGCCATTGTAGTAGGATGATGATTCAAAAAGAGAATGAAGGTAATGAGCTTGAGGCAGCAGTGCCTCAAAAGTCAAGACTTCATCGTTATGATGTTATTGGTCTTCTCTGAGAAAGAAAAACAAACAACAACAAAAATAACAATTTCTCTTATGTCATGTACATAGGTTATAATCGGAAATATGTTATAGACTTCTGGTCCTCACTATGCTTCTCTCCATTGCCATTAAGAAAAAGAAAAAGTGGGCAGTTAATAGGACAATTAAAATTGTTCTAATGTGTGCCATTATGTAATATGGGGTTTTATATACAAAGTTTATAAAAACTGTGTTATAACTCACTCATTATATATATGTATATATATTTATATGTGTGTGTGTTTACATATATATATGTGTATACATCCTATATATATGTATATATGTGTGTATGTGTGTATATATGTAACTTTTTTATACATCTAGCATTTATATAATGTCTTAAGATTGGCAAAGTGCTTTACAAATATTATTTCACTTTGTCTTTACAACAACTTTGAGAAGTAAGTGCTATTGAAGAAAAAAAAGATATCTTTCCTAGAGTCACACAGCTAGTAAGTATCTGAGGTCAGATTTGAACTTAGGACTTTTTGACTCCAATTCCAGCCCTCTATTTTTCAAATGAGAAGGAGACCCAGAGAAGTTAATTAATTTGCCCAAGATCACATAGATATCAAGTAGAGTTGATTTTCAGTTCAGGTCTTCTGAATCCCAATGTGTTCCTTTTTAAACTATACCACATAACCTCTTGGATAATGCTTTTGATTCTCCATCACTGGAGAGAGAGTCCAAATATCTTTCCTGCTTCTATGTCTTCGTATACTTCATGTCTGGAATGTACTCCTTAACTTCTCTTTATAAAATCTGTAGCCTTCAAAACACTTAGATGATACCTTCTATATGTGATTGTTCTAGATATCCTCAGTTATTAGCACTTTCTTGAAACGACTTTATGTTTCCTCCACAGTTGCTCTCTTGTATATGTACCATCTCCTCCTGTATTCTACTTTTTCTTTTAAAGAAGGCAAACTTCTTAAGGTCAGGGTTGATTTTATTTTTTATTGGTATTTAAAGGACCTATCATAATGTTTTGAACAGAGTAATTGAGGGTGTTTTTTCCTTCCAGAAAAGGACATGTGTTTCTATTGTTTTTTGACCCTTTATTTCTAGGATACATTTGTTTATATTTCATATATACATGATAATTTATATGTTGTCTCTTCTACTGGGGGGCAGCTGCTCCAGTGTATATAGTTAAAAAAAAAACAAAATAGGATTACAAAGAGTTGGACTAATCAAGTAAACAATAACTCTGTAAGAATGTGAACTTCTTGAGGGCAGGGACTGTCTTTTAGCTTTTCTTATATTCCCAGATCTTAGCACAGTGCCTGGAACATAAATATGTAATGAATACTTTTCCCTTGATTATGACCTGTAGTTGGATTTAAGCTGGCACAGTCCTTTACCTGATAAAAATAACTAGTCATATAGTATTGTTGTTGAAGTATATAATGATCTCCTGGTCCTGCTCATTTCACTCAACATCAGGTCATGCAAATCTCTCCAGGCCTTTCTGAAATCATCCTGCTGGTCATTTTTTACAGAGCAATAATATTCCATAACCTTCATACACCGTAATTTACCCAATCATTCTCCAATTGATGGACATCCATTCATCTTCCAGTTTCTAGCCACTAAGAAAAGAGCTGCCACAAACATTTTGGCACATACAGGTCCCTTTCCCCTCCTCAGTATTTCTTTGGGATATAAGCCCAGTAGTAGCACTGCTGGGTCAAAGGGTATGCATAGTTTGATAACTTTTTGGGCATAGTTCCAAATTGCTCTCCAGAATGGCTGGATTCTTTCACAACTCCATCAACACTGTCCCAGTTTTCCCACATCCCCTCCAACATTCATCATTATTTGTTCCTGTCATCTTAGCCAATCTGACAGGTGTGTAGTGGTATCTCAGAGTTGTCTTAATTTGCATTTCTCTGATCAGTAGTTATTTGGAACACTTTCATATGAGTGGATATAGTTTCAATTTCATCATCTGAGAATTGTCTGTTCATATCCTTTGACCATTTATCAATTGGAGAATGGTTTGATTTCTTATAAATTAGGGTCAGTTCTCTATATATTTTGGAAATAAGACCTTTATCAGAACCTTTAACTTTAAAAATATTTTTCCAATTTGTTACTTCCCTTCTAATCTTGTTTGCATTAGTATTGTTTGTACAGAAACTTTTTAGTTTGATGTAATCAAAATCTTCTATTTTGTGATCAATAATGATCTCTAATTCTCCTCTGGTCATAAATTCCTTCCTCCTCTGCAGGTCTGAGAGGTAGACTGTTAGGATTACTAAGTGAGAACTCAGGTTGTCTGGACAGTGACAAGGTGAGAATTCAGGTTTTCTGGACAATTACAAGGTGAGAACTCAGGTTGACTTGATAGAGGGGGCAAGCTCATTGGCTGGGGTGGTTCTTCCCAGAAGCCCTTGCATTATCCCACGCCCATTCTCTGGGAGGATAAAAGAGACAGCATTGGGCCCAGAGAGCAGATCGGCCTGGAGAAGGATAAGACCTGGAGGAGATTCAGAGCCAGGATTCAAGAGAAAGACTCTGCATTGCATCAGGCTTGACGGGGCTCTCTGCAGGAAGGGAAGTCACTTCTAAGGACAAGAGTTAACAGCAACTACCTGGAGACAACGGTTCACTACAGGAAGAAGAATCTGTCTGAGAGATTTGAGTAGACACAGCAGATCTCTTCCCAGAGAGTGATCCGGCAGCTTCTAGAGACGACAGCTCGTTACAGTAGACTATTCTCTGTTCCTCTAAACTATTTATGATCTCATTCTTTAAGCCTAAATCATGGACCCATTTTGATCTTATCTTGGTATATGATGTTAAGTGTGGATCCATATCTAATTTCTGCCATACTAATTTCCAGTTTTCCCAACAGATTTTTCCAAATAATGAATTTTTATCCCTAATGTTGTATCTTTGGGTTTGTCAAAGACTAGATTGCTATAGATGTACCCTTTTTTGTCCTTTGTATCTAATCTGTTCCACTGATCTACTGTTCTATTTCTTAGCCAATACCAAATGGTTTTGGTGACTGCTGCTATATAATATAGCTTTAGATCAGGTACACCTAGACCACCTTCATCTGACTTTTTGTTCATTTTTTTCCCTTGCAATTCTCGACCTTTTATTCTTCCATATGAATTTAGTTGTTATTTTTTTTCTAGGTCATTAAAATAGTTTCTTGGGAGTCTGATTGATATAGCACTAAATAAATAGATTAGTTTGGGGAGTATTGTCATCTTTATTATATTCGCTCGGCCTATCCAAGAGCACTGAATGTCTTTCCAATTATTTAAATCTGACTTTATTTTTGTGGCAAGTGTTTCGTAATTTTTCTCATATAATTCCTGACTATTCTTTGGTAGATGGATTCCCCAAAATTTTATACTCACTACATTTGTTTGGAATGGAATTTCTCTTTGTATCTCTTGCTGTTGCATTTTGTTGGTGATAGCATTTAATATTTTTCCAATTGGTTAGATTAGACTTCATTTGTGTGGAAAGTGTTTTGTAGTTTTGCTCATATAGTTTCTGATTTTCCCTTGGCAGATAGATTCCTAAATATTTTATTCTATCGGTAGTTACTTTAAATGGAATTTCTCTTTGTAATTCTGACTGTTGGATTTTTTTAGTGACGTATAAGAATGCTGATGACTTATGTAGGTTTATTTTGTATCCTGCAACTTTGCTAAACGTGCAGATTATTTCTAATAGCTTTTTTGTAGAATCTCTGGGGTTCTCTAAGTATGGCATCATATCATCAGCAAAGAGTGATAATTTGGTTTCCTCATTACCTACTCTAATTCCTTTAATCTCTTTCTCAACTCTTATTGCCAAAGCTAGCAATTCTAGTGCAATATTGAATAGTAATGGTGATAGTGAGCAACCTTGTTTCACTCCTGACATTATTGGGAATGATTCCAGTTTATCCCCATTACATATTATGCTTACTGATTGTTTTAAAAAGATGCTATTGATTATTTGAAGGAAAAGTCCATTTATTCCTATACTCTAAAGTGTTTTTTAAATAAGGATGGATGTTGAATTTTATCAAATACTTTTTCTGCATCTATTGAGATGATCATATGGTTTTTGTTAATTTGGTTATTGATATGGTCAATTATGCTAATAGTTTTCCTGGTTTTGAACCAGCCCTGCATTCCTGGTATAAATCCTACTTGGTCATGGTGTATTATCCTGGGGATGATTTTCTGTAGTGCCAATTGTACTTTTAAAGGAGTTGTTTTATTCAGTGGATTTTTTTTTCCATCTCACCAATTCTATTTTTTAGGGAGTTATTTACTTTTTCCATTTCACCAAATTTAAGAAGTTATTTTCTTCAGTATATTTCTTCTATTTCACAAAATTCATTTTTAAGGAGTTGTTTTCTTCAGACAAAATTTTTATGCTTCATTTTCCAAGGTGTTGGCTTCCCCCCTCCAAACTTCAATAACGTCTGCAAAGCTCTCACTTCTTTTCTCCATTTTTCTTATCTCTTTTTAAAGATCCTTTTAAAACTCTTCCAAGAGAGCTTTTTGAACTGGAAACCAGTTCAGTTTCATTTGCTTTTTTGCTCATTAAAGGTTGAGGTCTGATCTTAGACTGCAGGGATTATTATTCCAAATTTTGTCTATAAAGTGAAAGGGACTTCTCATTGAATGTGCTGGTGCTGGTAGTGCCACAGGCTTCTCATTGCATTGAGTGGGCCTGGCCAAGTCTTGCCTGTTATAGGGGAATTCAGGAGCTTACATTTGCCTTTTGTGGTTGTGTTGGAGGTGGTCTGCTGATCTTGATCTTATGAAGTAGGACAGAGTAGCCAACACTGCTGCCTCCTAATAGATTTTCTGCACCTGTGCCTGCCATATTTCCTCTTGCCCAATTGAGAGAGACATTTCCTGAAGTTCTTTCAAGATATCTTAAACTGGAAAATTATAACATTCAGAATGTTTGTGAATTATGTCACTCCAAAATATGTTCAGAGGTTTGATTTGGTATTGATTATGAAGTAAGCTATAGATTTCAGAAAATGTTCTATTTTCTACCACTCTGCCACTACCCCTCAAAAATTTCTTAAACTGAAATCTAGCAACTTAAAAAAATTAATAATTGTGTTTCACTGTGATTGGCTTTCTTTGTAAGCCTTTGTACTTTATTTAATATGCATTTAAAAGCAACATTCTGAGAAGAGATTCATCCTTCCATCAAGCTGCCTAAGGTAGATACATGACATGAGAAAACATTAAGTATACTTGTTTTAGGGCCTAGATTTTGCCTTCCATGCTCTTTCTTTAGAACAATTTCAACTTCCCATTCAGCTTCTGGAACAAGGCAGACCCAAATTAGATAAAGATTAGCCCTGATTCTGATTGAGTCTACTTTGTAACTTGATCTCCTAGGAGAGGGATGGATTAGAAAAAAAGTCATTTATGGAGACATGATATGTGTTTTTACCTCACTGTTGACTTCTACAAGGATGCTTTCTTATGCCAGAATATGGGAAGAAACAATTGTGTCTCTCTTGTGAGTCAGGAAGCTCATGATTGCTGAAGAGTTTACAAAAATACTGTTGGAGATAGAAAATGCCCAAGAAGTAGGAGTCTGTGGGTTTCTGGAGCACAAAGGCCTAAGTTCTATCCTTGCCAAAGACTATGAGGTCCATGTGGCCCGGGGTATTTTAAAGACATTTCATAATCCTGGGAGAACTTTTCCCCATCTGGATGCTTTTTGCTTAAAGTGACCAGCTGCTTAAAAAGAGCCAAACCATATGACATGGGCATTTAAATTCATATCAAGAGACAAGAGGATCTTTATTAGTTTACAGCCACATCTCCATCCTGTGGAGAGATATGGCACCTCATATTGGGGAGAGAGGTTCTTACCCCACCTTTGTCAACCAAAATGCTTTCACTTAGGTCTTGGGTGGGACTTCTTTCTCCTTATGATTCACTTCAAGACACAGGTTACATGCCTTTTTAAAAGTTATTGATTTTATTTTTAATATGTATTTATTAGGCCTCCTTTTAACTTTTTGGGAATAGAGGTTGTAGTAACTAGAATTGCTTGAAAAGAAGCATATTCCCTTGCCTTCCAATGTATGGAAAGACGTGTTCCCGGACCTCAGAGAGAAGATTGCTGTCACTTTTTATAGAGGAAGGCTAAATGCAATCAATAAAGTTGCCTAGTTAAGCCATGAGTAATTTCCCAGATTCAGGAACACTTCACCTGGGATCAGCAGGAGCCTATTTAGAACAGGTGCTTTTTTAGAATCATCATATATTGGGGAAAAGAATCTCACTCTATTCAATGGTCCTTAGAGTCACAGGGGTGGTCTGGTGTCAGGACTTGATCCTGTCCTTGAAGATAAGAGGCAGTTGGGAACCTCATATAAGGGCAGAAGGGTGTCCAGGAGTTCAGCTAGGGAGAATGCTGGAACCCTAGCAGGTGCCTCATCTTAGGAAAGGGTTGATCTTGCACTTTGTGCTTTCTCAAGGTGTTTCTTTGTTTTTACATTTATAATTAGCACATTGAAAAAAGTTTCTGGGGGAGTTGGGGGGAAAGGAGCTGTGAGCGGTACATCATTTGGAGAGGCTCCTACATACACCTCGAATGCATTTCCAAGGAGTCTCAGGGACACACTGAGACACAGGTGGCAGGCAGGCGAGGTGCTTGGGAGGAAGGCAAGTTTTGTCTGTGTGATGCCCGCTTGGCGTCCAGAGTGAAGCTATCCCAAAGTGCACCCGCGCTGCATCTGTTCTCCTGTGAAGTGCTGTTGAGTGGCAGATTTGGGATTATTTATACAGTGGAAAATAAATCAGAAAAGTTAATGAAGCTCTGGGAGGAGGAAGGTGAGGGAGGTGTGAATGCCACAAGTCAGAAAGGGAGCTGATTGGCAAAGTAATGAAATAGTTCAGGGGGGCTTGGCACCTTGTGCCTTCTCACCTGTGAACAGGATGCTTGATGCTCTGGGAGATGGATGGGGGGCTAGAGGTAGAGGTGGGGAAGTGAGCTAGCTGCCTTCAGAACCTGAGCCCATCTCATAGGAAGTGTTGCATTATATTATGCACGTGTAACAGTGCAAAAAAAAGTGGTCATAGAGGATATGGGAGAAGAAGGTATATTCTTCCTGTCTCAAGATTGTGTGGGTTTTTGATCAGAACTAGGGAGAGGAATTGTTCTATCTATACCTGCCAGGAATGTTCCTCCAAGCCAATTATTTTTCCCTTTCCCTAAGCTCTCTGGTACAACAATATTGGTAAAAGAAATAAATTCATTTACTGGATATGATACTTAATGCAGTCAGGAGTCTGGAGTCCATTTGTCTATCCGAAGTCAATGAAGAGGAAAGTGAAATTAATGTTTGGATGATGGGAAATCCAGACCAGTTGTTATCCACTCTTCAAACAGATCATATGATATATTTTGAGATCTCTATAATATTTTGCAAAAAAAAAGACACTTGCAAGCCCTGATTGTATTATAGTAGTACCTCACAGGGAGAGGAATAGGTCAATTTTCTTGTTCAACACAAATTTTCAAAGGTGGTATTAAAGCATCACCTGTTGTGATGTATGGGGGAAATAAAGAAATTGGAGGAGAAATAAGGACAGACTATATGGAGCTGTGTGTGTGTGTATGTGTGTGTGTATTTTTACAGTCCCATTATGTCTCCCACATTAAATGATTTTGGCAGATAATTTCTTCTGTGAAGCATGTGGATGGGCAGAAGGCTATTAAGAAAGAATGATGCTGAAATATAAGCCTGGAAGATTCTTACAAAGTGTTTCTTTCACTCCTTCAAAGTATATGATGAAAAATGATGTGTCCAGAGGGCTAAGTAAATTTTTAGCTATGTAGAAAATATATGAGAAATACTAAAATCAGTTTGCTATTCAGTCAGGTACTGATGACATTTTAGATTTCTTGGGCAATTAAAATACAATTAATTTAGTACTTATACTTTAAAATAACCAGGAAGAGAGAAACTGTGGAAAGAAGTGAGGAGATCAGAGATAAAGAAACCACAAATAAGATGCCTTGCTTCCTATTTCCCATTTATCCTATATATACTTGTTTGTCCATGTTCATTTATTTTTTGTCTCTCTAATTGGACTGTGAGATCCTTGAAGGCAAAAATTGTTTTTATTTTTGTTTTGCCTTTCTCTGTCCCCTCACTGTGACTAGTAAGGGTCCAAGACTGGATTTGAACTCAGATCTTCCTAAGCCCAGGTCCAGAACTCTTATCTATTGAGATGTCTAGTTACCTAGTTACCTAGGTGCTTTGTAGAGGGCTGAAACTCCAAAAAGGTGTGCTTGAATCAGATAACCAAGCACAAGACTAATCATCTATTCCATGTGATACAATGACTCTATTAGTATATGTTTGGATAAATGGCTCTTCTCACAGTTGGGTGCTTGCTGAATGTTTGTTGTTAAGATAATCATAAGCAAGGATTGGAGGGCGGAGGGACAGAGGCTAGAGTGACTTGGTGGCAGGACAAGGAGGAGAGAGGCTGGAGACTCCGGACTCCAGAATCCAGGAGACATCTTTGGCAAGCTTTGTGGCGGTTTGCCTGCCTCCTTCACCTCTCCCCCTAAAGACCAAGGACTTTAATTTATCCTGACTCTAACTGACCCTGAAGCCCTCCAAGGAACTAGCCCGTACTTCACAGTGCTTAATAAATGTTTATTGATTGACTGACTTGCTATAAACAGAAATGGCTATTTTATAGGCAAAATCATGGCAGCCACTCTCTGTTTTAGCTGACCTGGTCTATTTTGCCATTCATTGTACATAGCATTCCAGTCCCCTCATTGAGGGGAAACAGAATTTATTTATCCACATTGGTAGCACCCCCCAGAAATCAGAGAAAGCATAGATAAAGGACTATAGACTAGACAATATAGATCAAAAAATCTCTTCCACTGAAAGACAGGTAACTTTATAGCCTAGTAAAGTGGGGATAGAGACATGGCAGACACTGCCAGCTCCTCTTATGTCTTTCCAGAGCTGAGAAATTTGAAATGTCCTCATTCACAAATGATTCATGGGTTTATATCTGTGATTTTATTAAGCATAAGAATCTCTCCCCCACAGCTCTAGATCATAAATGGAAGTTACAACAATACACCATGATTTCATCTTCTTAGGACGTAAATGATCTAGACATCTTTGTTTTCATTAGTACAAAGGTTCCACTTGTCCCATCCTGAACTTCGGTATAACCAAGTGAATGTGTTGTAAAAAGAAAGTCGATAGGTCACTATCTTTTCTTCTAGTTCAGGACATTCAAACATAAGTCCATGAACATCTTTAAAAAATAATAATATTTTGATTGGGTATTCTATAAGACTTCTGTAATCCCACTTATTGGGATGTTGAGGTGCCTGGGTCACTTGAATTCGGGAATTCTGGACTGCCATGCCCTAAAGTGTTGGGTGTCTGTATTAAGCCTGGCATCTATATGATATCTTCAATAGTTGGGGGAGTCATAAATTGCCTAAAAGGAATATATCATAAATGGAGCCGTTCCAGTTTCCTTTGCCAATCTGTAATGGCATCAGGTCAACAATGGTCTTACACTTACACTTTTACCTTCAGTAAATCAGTGAGACATAGTCTTTACATTTTTTTCGTTAAAAATATATTGATATCTATTTTCTAATCAACTTTAAAAATTTAAAATTTTTTATGAGAAGGGATCAATAGGTTTTAGCAGACTTTCAAGGGATCCATGATGTACACAAAAGCTTAAGAATCCCTGCTCCAGCTGCTGTGAAAAGGTAGGGTTTTTCTGTGCCTGTATTCCGATCCACCATTAGAAGTGTAGGCTCTCAGAAGGAGGGTGATACCATTGTATTAGTGGTCAAACTTTCATTTCAGGGAAGACTCCCTTATTTGGACCACCTGCCTCTGCCATATGAGTCATGGGTGCTCAGTGAACTTTAGTTATGAGTATACCAATATTAGCCTCTCATTTTTCTCTGATAATCTATCCTGGATGATTGTAGGAACTCACAAAAATTAGAGCTTGTGAGCTTTTAATTATTTCTAAGTTTTTTAAAAATATATTTACAGTCTGGCATATAGAATCAGATTCAGAGCCTTTCTTGATGTATCCTAGGCTCCTGTTAGCTGTTTTATTTTTTGTTTCACACTACTGATTCATACTGGGCTTATCATCCATTAATCACATCTGTACATCCTCCCTGTCACAAACACTTCCCTAACCATAGAAAATTAGTATCCAGTCCCTCACAAAGGTTATATGTCAATCTGTCAAAAGACAGGAGGATGGATCTATCCATTTAGGGTCCCATCTAACTTTAAGATTTTGTAAAATATGCAGCCCCCATGGAATAGTATCTGATTTTAAAATCTTAAAAATTTGGATTTTAAAATTCAAAAAGCATTTTCCAATTTTTTTTTTGCATCTATACCAGTGTTATTTTCCTAGTATTAAATTAGGCTTTTGTCTCAAGGATTCATATTAGTATCTTTTCTGTAACTAGATATTAGTAAAAGGTATATGAAATACTGAAGACAAAAGGAACATTTTAATAAGAATTATAACAATTGTAGCTTTATATTTTCATAGTTTCATTTATTATTAAATCTTAAGATTAATGAAGAACATAGATCTAAGAGTAAGTCAGGTTCTTCAACTCCCCTACCTTAATTCCATTATGCAATGTATTTACAGTGTAAATATACAGGAGGGTTTCTTTTTTTTTTCTTTTTTAAAAAAAATGACTTTATTATTTTCTGCTTCTGTTGTTTACAATAGTTCCAAATGCCTCTTGTTTGGTTTTGAAGTTCATACAACAGACTATGAGCCAAACTTAGTGATTTACTGTTTTGAAAGAATCTCCCAAAATACACTTGTTTGTAATATGGCTTGCATTTGTGTCTCAGGTGTAAAATAATTGGTATTCCATCAACAAATTTTCTTTTTCAAGTTAAAGATGGTGTGCATTTTGTGTGTGTGTGTGTGTGTGTGTGTGTGTGTGTGTGTGTGTGTGTGTAGGGGGTTACTTTTCCCAAATTCTGAATGGCTCTTCCTGGTTCGATGGCCCATCCTCTGACATAATCTCCAACCCAAATCCCTTTCAAAAGACCAAGAGTCAAACAGTAGGCTCTAGTCAAGAATATGTTTTTAGCAAATGCCAGAGTATATGTTTTATGTGCCAGCAAATGCATAAGTTCATACAAGGCTCTGTGGGAATGGATCCAATATGACCCCATACTTTAGTGCTCTGTCTCTTTAGAGAGATTATCTCCTCAGAGTTGTGCTCTATAGATCACCAGGCCCATAGTTCATGACAGTAAAAAGGTTCTCCCCTCACCCCCTCCAGCCATTTAACTTGGAAGGATAAAGGCCCTAGATATTTGACAGGCCACAGGCCAAGTGGTCGTTTCCCCCAGGGTAATCCAACCCTGACTAAAACATTATAATTCATTTAAAAATGAATCTATTTCACTGAGTGAATGTCTTTGATAACCAGCATAATAATATTTCCTTTTATTTGTTATATGAGGTTTCCTGTAGCTCCTAGCAGCTATAACTTTCCAGCAACTTTTAATATTTTAACTATATTAATTAAAATACTGTAAAGTCCTTTTGATGATATAGGTTGGAATTAATGATTTTCTTTATTTTATATAAGAAAAAATGGAATTTTGACATGGTTAACATCACTTGCAATGTTGTTAGGGGAACCAAAAGTGGAATCCAATTTCTTTTGTCTTTTGCTATGTCTACACAAAAGCTTATATTTTTTGGGGGAAAAAATAGGTTAACTATTCAACTCTCTAAGACGATCAATTCTTAAACAGGTACAGATCTAAATTGGTAGAAGGCATTTCCATACTGTGAACACCCCATATTAATGAAATCAGAAATTTGGATTTCTTTTCCCCTGCAAAATAAAATCTAAGTTCAAATGCTAATTCTTCTATGAAATACATCATCAGCAGTCCAAAAACCATCAGTGATTTTGACTTTTTCTTGAATTTCAAATTCCTTTGAAATCAAAATGTTTTGAAATTTCTTTTTAAAGTTTCATAATAATTAGATCTAGAGTACATAGCTCTGCTGAGTACTTAGCTATTCTGCTGGGGGTCTATACTATTCATCATAGTACAAACTCATCCTTTACTCCTATCTCTCGGTTTCATGTTTCAGACTGTGTTTACAAATATAAACAGTTAATAATATTTAAAAGTGCCTTACAAAGACCCAACAAGAAAGCAATCCAACAGAGGAATCTTCTTCCCACTTTCAAACTCAGAAGTGGGCCCCTCTGAAGTCAAACTACATCAAATGTTTTCCTGGAAAAATAGGTACTACAAACCAGAAAGGTCCTCAAGGGAAACTTGAAAGTGTCTTTCAAAATTAGCCAACACAAAAAGCTCATTCTGTGTTTGGTTCAGAATCAGATCTTCTCCATTGCAAACTGCCTTTATACAGGCAGCATTTTCAACTTAGACTCCTTGGGGTGACTTTCAAAAAGTGATTTTGACAAGATCCTGATGTTATTGCTATTACTGCTATAGCACAATGTACTAGGGATCCCTCACATTTGGGATTACTGGAAGGAACCTCCTGGAAAAAGCCACCGTGTTGTGTCAGAGCCAGAAGTGACCTTTTGTCAAATTTGACAAATTAAGGTCAAGAACATTGTGTACCTCTTGAACTTGGCTCCAAAGCAGATGTTCTTATTTTTTTTCTCTGTCTGTCTGTCTGTCTGTCTGTCTTTTTCTGCATGTATGTATCATGGAGCCTATTGGTGGTGTGGTGAAGCCTTTGGGCCTCTTCTCAGAAGAATTTTTTAAAGATGTTGTTTTGGTCTTATTCAAGAGCAAAGGACAACAACCATCACCACCATTAACTTATAAACTCTCTTTAGAACATGGGTTTTTAATTTGGATAAATTTCTATGGGATCCATGATTTTGGGTCCCATTTTGAGTTTGATTTTAAATTCAAATTAGAGTGACAGACTGTGACTGATCAGATCAATATGAGCTCGGAATGCTCTACTCTAGATCAGACCCAAATAGTCTCTATGAATATCTGGGATGGCTTCTCTAACTTTGCACATCTCACATTTTTCTGAGCTAATTCATTTCTATTTCACTCATGGAGCACAATGCCTTATTTAATGAGGGCACACCATGCTGTACTGTCCTGTGCCAGTGTTTCCTATGTCATAAATCAATTCTAAAGTTCTTGAGACCTTGAGAGTGTCCTTGTATCACTGCTTCTGACCACCACGTGAGCACTTGCCCTGTGTGAGTTCTTCATAAAATAGTCTTTTTGGCAAGTGTACATTTGGCTTTTGAACAATGTGGTCAGTCCATTGAAGTTGTACTCTCTGCAATAGAGTTGAAATGCTTGACAGTTAGTTCAATAAAGGATTTTAGGGGGCAGCTAAGTGACTAGCACTGTGAATAGAGAACTAGTCCTGAAGTCAGGAGGACCTGAGTTCAAATCCAGCCTCAGACACTTAACAGTTCCTATCTGTTTGACCTTGGGCAATTCACTTAAGCCCGATCACTTCAGGAAAAAAAAAAGAAACAAAGGACTTTAGTGTCTGTTATCATTCTGCCAGGTCATCTTCAGAATCTTTCTGAGATAATTCAAATTACTGGCCACATTTCACAGTCATACAACGAGACCAGTTCAACAGCTCTATAGATCAGTTTAATATCTCTCCTCTCCTACACTTTTATTATGAGCCTCCCAAACACTGAGCTGGCTCTGGCAATGCGTGTGTCAAGCTCATTATCAATGTGCACATCCCTGGAAAGTAGACTGTCAAAGTAAGTGAACTTATCCACAGCATCAGAACTTCTCCATTTGTGGTAACTGATGGTTTCACATATGGATGCTGTGGTGCTGGATGATGGAGTACCTCTGTTTTCTTGGTGCTAATTGTTAGACCAAAATTAGCACAAGTCATAGGTGTGCAAGCATCTGCAAACAAAAATCAAGCACCGCACTTCCTCCACTTTAGTTTGGGCTTGTAGCCTTTCCAAGTTGAAGAATTTACCAGCAGTACAGTAGCTGACCTTGATGCTACCTTCATCCTTTTTGAAGGCATCTGACAACATTGCTGAAAACCATGCTTAAAAAGCATGGGAACAAGCACACTGTCTTGTTTCACTCCATTGGTGACTGGGAAAGCTCAACAATATTATCTGTTGTGCAAAAGCCAGGCAAGCACGCGATCATGAAATTGGCATTATTATACTGATAAGCTTCTCTGGGAAACCAAATTTTGGTGTAATTTCCCCCCCCTTTTACTTATTTTAAAAAAAAATTTAAAAAAGAAAACTAGAAAAGTAAAACAAAACAGAACAGAAAATTGTCATGTGCCCAGCAGAACATCAGGGAGGATTCAAAATCTATTCCAATAAATTATCAGTTCAAGAAAGGACATATAATAGTAGAAGAAATTATATCCATAAGTGTTCATCTTTACTTGACTTCCTTGTTGGTTGTTCTTTTGTTCTATGCTGCACACTTTTTTTGCTTTATTCTTTTCCTTCCTTTCATCCTTTCCACCTTCCCCAAGCAAGTTAAGGTTTAGCAAGGATATATTTATGTATTCATATATAGATGTATAGATACACACACATACACACACACACTTCATCTTCCCCCATACACATATTCATATCTTTCCTATCCCTGCTAATTCTTTGCTCTAATTCTGGTCCTTAAATTGCCTTCTTATTACTTAACTTCTCCCTCTTTACATGTTCCTCCTTTGTACTTTTTCTCCCGTCCTTTATTTCCCCCTCCACTCATCCTTTCCCCCTTGTTACTTTATAGACTTTGGAGGATGTTATACTCTTCCTGTTTTGTGTTGCCCATTTAACCCATTCCTCATGCCAGTAGATTTTGAGAACTATGAGCCTACCCCCCCATCACTAATGTCTCTGTCAATTCTTCCTCTGTACCTCATTTGCATAACATAATTACCATTTTTATCTTAACTCTGCTCCAATCTTTCTTTTGAGCTACCCAATTGTTGATGTCAATTTTAAACATATGGTATACATTTCCATGTAAAAAGCATAAACAATTTACCCATATTAAGTTCCTTAAAATTGATCTTTGTTATTGGCACTTATAAGTTAACATTTTTATTGAGTTCAGATTTGGTTGAAAGTCCTGAAAATTTGTAAGTTTGTTGAATGTCTTCTTTTTTCATTCACTATTATGGGTAATTTTGCTGGATATGATATTTTTGGCCACAGGCCTAGTTCTTTTGATTGCTGGTAGATATGATTCTAGTACCTGTGGTCTTTTATTGTGGCTGCTGATAAGTCCTGTACAATTCTAATTATAGCTCCAGAATATTTGAATTGGTTTTTTTCTTGTTTCTTGCAAAATGTGGTCTTTGATCTGGGGGCCTCAAAATTTGGCAAAAAACATTTCTATGTATTTTCCACAAAGGTTCTCTTTGAGGTATGATCAGTGGATTTTTTTTCTATTTCTACTTTCCTCTTATGTTCTATCACTCCAGGACAATTTTCTTGGATTATTTCTTGCATATTGTAGCAAGTTTCTTTTTTTGGTCACAGCTTTAATTTTTTCCTATATTTTCTCTTCTTGATCTGTTTTCCAGATCTGTTGTTATTCTTATGTTGCACATCCTGCTTTATTTTTTCATTCTTTATATTCTGTTTTGTTATTTCTAGATGTCTCATAGCTTCATTGTCTTCCTCTTTCCCAATTCTAATTTTCAAAGGTACTTTCATTTTTAAAACTCTGTATTTCTTTTTCTAGTTGGTTACATTCTTTTCATTATCTTCTTGTTTTTCTTGGATGATTTTTATTTTTTATTTTTTCCTCAATGTCTCTCATTTGATTTTTAAATTCTTTTTTGAATTGTTCTATAAATTCTCTCTGGACAGGGAGCTATTTAATGTTGCTCTTTGGGATAGAAGAAGCTTTCTTTTTTTACTTCAGTGTCCTCTTCCAAAGATAAACCCTGATTTTCTCTATTCCCATATTAAGTTTTCTATGGTTGGTTCTTTCTTCTTTGTTCATTCATTTTTTTTTTGTCATTCATTTTTTTTAAATTAGAACCATTAGTGTAGGCATCTCTGATCCTGTGGCAGGGGGGATGGTGCCTCTAGCTTCACTTCAGCTTTCCCTTCTGATCTGGAACTCCAAACCAAAAGTGCTCCCCTCCTACAGGTATCCACAGCCAGCAGCATCTCTGCCCTATTGCTTCTGCACTCCCAGTATGCTGGTTCCCTTTTGCCCTGAGCCATATCTTTGTTGCACAGCTGGGCCTAGTGTTTCTAATCAGTCCAGACTCACCCAGTCTTTCTGGACTCAGACTCTGACACTGTCCAGGAGGTGAAACTTTCTACAGTTTGTGCTGAGGGTCCAGTCAAATTCAGCTAGCCCTAGGGGCTTCCACTCACTGTTTCTTCAGAGCTAGCCTAGATGTGTTTGTACTTCACTTGGGCTAATCACCAATTTTAGGTCTTTATTTGGATTCTTCTCATATTACACCAGGAGAACCCCTGTTCTGTCCCAAGTCCTCTTGATTTTTCAGCAGTTTATGTTTGCCCTGAGGTACCAATTTATTCTGTTTGTGGAAAAAATGGAAAATTTGGAATTTATTGATTTCCTGCACCATCTTCTCAGAATCCTCCTCAAAATGTGACATCATTTTCCATATGCCTTCACAATTGACATTATCAAAGGTCTTGGTCAGATCTGCAAATGTGGTATACAGACCTCTGTTCTGCTCCTATCATTTCTTCTGGAGTTATCAGACAGCAAACACCATATCCACTATTCTTCAGAATCTTCCAAAACCACACTGGCTCTCAGATGAAGTTTTTTCACATACAGGATCGGTATAGGTTAATAGGACTTAATGTAAGTAAGGACTTTCCAGATGAGGAGATTATGACGAAGAATCATTAAATAATTTGTTCAAGATCACTGCTTAATCATTTGGTCATCCATTCTTTATGATCCCATGGACCATCTCACTGTCCATGAAGTTTTCTTGGCAAGAATATTGGAGTGGTTTGCTATTCCCTTCTTTAGTGGATTAAGGCAAACTGAAGTCAAGTGACTTGTCCAGGGTCACACAATTAGTAAGGGTCTGAGGGTGGATTTGCATTCTAGTCCTTCTGATTCCTGGAAAAGTATTTTATCCATCGAACCATATGGCTGCCAAGGTCATGTAGATAGTAAATACCAAACTTCTTTCCACTAGACTTGCCAATTTATAGTGGATATAAAGGCAATATATAAATAGTAGAAATGACTATTATGGGTATTAATAATATCTCTCTACAGTACTTTTCACAAAATGTTTTTCTCGCAACCTTGTGACCTAGCTAGTTATAGGTATAAATATCTTTATTTTACATTTGAAGAAGCGGAAGCTTGGGATTTTGAATGTGAGTAACTTATTTGCCTAAGGTCAACTAGACAGAATAAGTCATGATTTCAATTACATTAAATAAACATTGATTGAGTATGTGTAAGGAGAGAGATAGTGTTGGGGAGGGAATGGAGGATCAGCCTTGGAGACAGAGAGTACTCAATTCGAGGTTTGCTTCTGCACCATCCTGATTGTATGATTCTGGGCAACCCATTACCTAGTATCTCCTGTACCAGGTACTGTCCTAAAAGTGGCTGTCATAGACATATTGTCCAGAGGCATTCATGCAGGATAATTCTATCCTGGGAGCTGCCTATCATGATTACTCCATAGGTCTGTGTCCCTTTCAGTATGCAAGGGAGTGCCTTAAATCTAGGTCTTTTCTATCTCCAAATCTACACTCTTGCCATGACACCATGGTGCCTCCTTTTAAGCCTGATCAAGGGAAATA
This sequence comes from Sminthopsis crassicaudata, assembly GCF_048593235.1. NCBI lineage: Eukaryota > Metazoa > Chordata > Mammalia > Dasyuromorphia > Dasyuridae > Sminthopsis > Sminthopsis crassicaudata. Next base: position 32,044,639 of record NC_133621.1, on the reverse strand, counting down.
ATGATGGTGATGAAGAATGAAGATGAAGAAGATGATGATGATGGTAAAAAATCTTTAAAGCAATTAAGTGCAAACTAAATGTTTCTCAATATTGATGGAGGAAATTTACCCACCAGGAGTTCCTTATTCTAATATAGACATAGGTATTGATTCTTCCCCAAATCATATTTATTTAAGATATAATATATATATATATATATATATACATATATATATATATATATATATATATATATATATATATATATATATATATATATATATATATAATTATCACCCTAACTCCTATAGTAACACTTCCTAAAAACTCAATTATATAGGTGATTAAAGGGTTACAGAGGAGCTACCAAGAGACTCTTTCTTGCTGTGCTTTTCCCTAGGGTTTTCCTCTACCCATATAACGAAGTTAGGAAAGCCTCTGGGATATTTCATAAATTTACACACATCTGCATGGACACTGCCATCTATTGTCAAATCCTTTGCAGACTAATTTTTTATTTGAAAGTTGTTATCCCTTCTTCTCTGCCCATTTCTTATCTTACATTATTAATATAGATCCTCTCACTTCATCCCTCTCCCCACTGAAGAAATATACCTGCTATTCTTGCTTTTGATATGTCCCAAGTCTATCTTTGCATTATTATAAACTATTATAGCTTTACCTAACCATTATTGTTCTAAACAAACTCAAATCTTTGCCAATTCCTGAACCCCCCTGCGATTTTCCCATCTCTGTGCCTTTGCTTTCACTGTTCCTTCTACTTGCAATGTCCTCCCCATTTTCTCTGTTTTCCAGAATCTGCTTATCCCTTAAGGTCCAGCTGAATGGTCACATCCATGAATCCTGCTTTAATCTGAATTCTCATTTCTCTGAATTTCTATAGCCCTTTGCACTTCTCTTAGAGTACTAATGATGCATTGCTCTGTGTTTAAATTAATTATATATGTAGCCTAACTCCTCTACTGTAGTGTAAGCTCCGTGGGAGCAGAAATGTTGTCCCTATTTTTGTATCACCTTACAAAATCAAGCACAAAACTTTTCACATTGTAAACTTTTAACAAGTGTATGAGTGAGAATGGAAGGAAAGAAGGAAGGAAAGGAGAGAGGGAGAAGGGAAGAAAGAGAAAAGAGGGAGGGAGGGAAGAAGGAAGAAAGGAAGGAAAAATGGGGAGAAAGAAAAGAAAAAAGGGAAAAAGAAAGAAATGGAACACAGGGAGAATGTGACAGGAAGTGAAGGGAAATAGAGGAAGTAGGAAGAGAGGAAGAAAGAGAAAGGGAGGGAAGAAGAAAGTAATGAAGAAAGAAAAGAAGGGAGAAAGGAAAGAAAGAAGGGAAAAAAGGAATGAAAGAGTGAGAGAGGGTGATAGAAAGTGAGGGAAAATGGAGGAAATAGGAAGAGAGAGAGGAAGAAAGAGAAAGGAAGGGAAGAAGGAAGGAAGAAAAGAAGAGAGGAAGGAAGGAAAGAAAGAAGAGGGAAAGAAAGGGAGGAAAGAGGGGGAGGGAGTGTGATAGGAAGTGAGGGGAAATGGAGAAAACGGGATGACAGAGAGGAAGAAAGAGAAAGGAAGGGAAGAAGGCAGGAAGGGAGGAAGGAAGGAAGGAAATACATTTAAGGAAAGCTTAGTTAGACCATCAATTTTCAAAGGCTGTGACTTAAAGAATATTTTTGAAAGACTGCATCAATATGGAAGCACTGCAGTTTGGCCAGCATTAGGCTTAATAGCAATTCCCAAAGGAAAAAATGAAACCCTTTACTTTCATTCCTCTCCAATATCTGAGGTAACCCCTCCTCCCCCAGGACATATCAGTCCACAGCTTCAAATGTTGTTAAATGACTCATTTGCACAAAAGCAGTTAGCAAGAGCATGAACTTCCACTGTCTATTAGCAGGGGATTATTAATCAAAGAACCTAAGACAATCTTGCACCATGTCCCTGAAAAGGTCAGGAGGTTGCTATTTCTTTTCTGCCCTGGATCTTTTTTCAGGAACAATGTCAAGCTGTTAGTTATCTGGAGGAAATGAATGTGCTGCGGATATCTGTAGTACCGAATTAATTTTTTTTTTTAGTTTAAATTCTCATTTAAATAAGATTGAATTAAGTCTCTCATTATTCTGTGGTATTATATCCTTTGATTAGAGGAACATAATAAGACTTTTTCCCCCTTTCCTTAGAGTTCTACTACTCAAATTAGATTAAAATATTAAAATCACCTTTCTTTTGCCACTGCTCAAGATGTCACCCATATCCTTTTGAAAATCACTTTTTCACATTTTGGTGAAGTGTAAAAAAAAGTGTTGTGGAAAGACAATTGGATTGGAAGTAAGCAGAGACCCAATTCCCAATCCTTCTTTTCCCAATAGCTTCCTCTGTAACCTCTGGAAAAATAACTTCTTTTCTTCAAATCCCAGTTTCCTTATTTATAAAGCAACTATGTTGAACCACGTGTTCATTAATGTGAAATGGTCTCACAGCTCTTAGAGGTTGAAAGTTGCCTCACAATGTGAGAAGAAGTAGAGAGAGAAATGAATGGATGAATGAAAAAGCATTTATTAAGTACTTCTTTTGTGAAAAAAAAAAAACTGTGCTAAGTGCTGAGGATAAAATATGAAAGCAGAGACAGCCCCTACTCTCAGGAAGCTCATGCTATAATGGGGGAGACCCCACACAGGTAGAGGAGGTTTCAACTGCAAGTCAGATGGAAAGGCCCTATAGTCCTTAGTATGTAGAGACAAACTATTGGGAATGGATATCCTTTCATGTCATTTCTACTGCTAAAAATATTGGGTTTCCCCTTTGTGTCTAATTTTTAGGAGAACATGGACTAGAGTTGTTTAAAATGGGTGGTCTGGGCAGAGTGTGATTTGGACTATTTGGGAGAATATTCAAATCATGAAGTCCCATATTATATTTTGCTTATTTCCATCTTCTGAGTAATATTCTAAAATCTTTTAGCTCCAAATCTCATGATAGTATACATTAATCCTAAATCTTCTAGCCATTGTCTTCCCCACCCCCATTTCCCACATTTCACAAATTCAGGGCTAGAAAGGGAGTTTAGAGATTATGTAGACAATACCTCATTTCCCAGTTGAGAGAAATAGCCCAGAGACATTGAGTGAACATTCCACATTTAATATTGGGATTAGAATTCAAACTCAGGACTTCTGACTTCAGAGCTTCCCATTCTCTTCTACTAAGTTAAGATAACACTGGCATTTACCTACCTGAAATTTATTTCCCCCCAGTACTTCAACTGCCTAATTTGTATTAGGCCCACTTTGTCATCTATATATTAGGGCTCATTTTTATGGCTGACGGTATTAACAAAGGATGGGAAAGTAATAATATTTGGATTTATATGACCCTTGCCACCTGAGTATTTCAATTTCATAGAAATTGGGACTTGTCCTAGGAGAGAAGAGGAAATTGCTTATTCTTGGAAATGCTTGACTAATTCAGCCTCTTTGGGACAATTTATAGTCTTCCAGGTCACCAAAGCAATAGTACATTACGGTAGCCTGGCAGCTCATATTCATAAGATGTAGTTGTGATCACTTTATAACAGATTTTATTTTTAATTCCAGATTAGTGGAGGTCAGCCCCCATTTTCCTGAAAGAATGACTGAGGCCCAAAGTAAATTGATGACATGCCTTGAAAGTAAATTGAAGACAGACCATCAGATTTGCATCTCTTATGTTAGAGAGGAAAAACTAGGTTTGAATCCTGCTTTTGTTATTTATTATCTAGAGGATCTTGTACAAGTTGCTTAACTTCTTGGCTTTACTTAAACAAACAAACAAACAAAATGAGCTTGTGCCTAATGATTGCTAAAGGTTCCTTCCAGCCCAAAATCAATGATCCTATGAATTACACTTAATGAACTGAGCTTTCCAACATTTACATTTCTCTTCATTTTTAACTCTTCTTTCCAAGTTTTTGCAGGGTGAGATGTGTGGCATTTTGCCTATTGTCCAAGCATATAGAATTCAGCCTAGAAAACAATATATCAAAAGGTGCTACTTTTCCCTGTAGTTCCAATTTATTCCTTTTCTCTTTCTTTCCTTCTTTCTATTAGGCATGCAAGCATTCTGATGCTGTTGTTTTCCATTCTTCACAGTACAGAAATTGTGTTCAAGACAATAGGCTTGTTTCTAATTTGGTGTTTCAGAAAGCTTGGCAAAATAGAAATAAGATTGTATTCAAAAGTTGAAAAAGAGCATGTAAATAGCAATAACTGAAATTTGTGATTAAACAATTAGCAAAAAAGAACCCTATGAAGTCATTAAAAGTATAAAGAGTGAGACGTTCCCTGCTTTGTCATTACTGGGTTTGAACTGTTATTATTGAACATTGGTTGAGCACCAACAATGCTTTTGCCATTCTGGGAAACATGAAATTGGAAGTGGGCCCTTCCCGATGGACTGCTGGTCTAAATAGACAAGCGAGTAAGAGAGAAAAAGATGAAAAGGCTCTCAAGTCACAAGAGAAATGAAGATTGGAAAGAGAAAATAGAAAGTGTTATAATAATTTTTCTTTATCTTCATCTATAGTCAAGCTATAAAAATGATTTTAAATATTCCATTCTCTGAAATAACATGTGTAAAGCACTTTGTAGACCTTAAAACATTGTATGAATGCTAGTTATTATTATTGTTGTTGTTATTATTACCATCATCTTTTTCCATTTTGTGACCTTATGTATCATGGCACAGTCAAAGCTATCAAAAGGTACTACTCCTTCAAGTGGTTCTAATTTGTTCTTTTTCTTTCTTTCTTTACTTCTTTCTATTAGGCGTGCACTCTGATGCTATTGCTTTCCATTCTTCACAGTACAGAAATTGTGTTGAAGACAATAGGCTTATTTCTAATTAATCAGTCAGGTCTCAGTTTCCTCTTCTGTAAAATGTAGGGATTGGACTAGAAGTTTTATCTTTTTTTTTTTTTACACCTTTAAGATCTGTCCACGATTTTCCAATTTGATTAGTGCATGGAATATTTAAGTTTTCTCTTCTACTTCTTCCATTTCCCTCACATTTTTCTTTCTTTTAGGAGAAGGGAAGAGAATAAATGTTGATATAATATTTATTATATCAATTATATTATATATATTTTAATTGATATGTCATATAAATTACATATTATTATAATGTTTCACCCCGACTAGGCGCTGGGTGAAACATTATGCTAAGAACTTTATAAATAGGCATTGCATTATCCCCCTTTTATAGCTGTGGAAACAGGTTAAATGATTTGCCCAAGGTCATACAACTAGAAAGTATCTGAGTAAGCATTTCAATTCAGTCCTTCTTGAGTCCAGTCCAGTGCTCTATCCAACACGCCACATGGATGCCTCCTGTTAGGGTCCCTAGCACCAATGGGAAAAGAGGATGACAGAGGATGAGATAAATAGATAAGTGTCATGGAAACCATGAATGAGAATCTGGATAGACTTTGCGAGATAGTGAAGGATAGAAAGGTTTGGCATGTTTTGGTTTTTGGAGTTATAAAGAGTTGGATGTGATGAACAATTAAACCACAGTAGGACCAGGTGGGTAGGTAGAATGCATTACTTAGTTCATGTGTTTGGTCTATCTTGACTCCCAGAACTCTTAGCCAATTGTATTTCCAACTGCCATTGAGGAATTCACCACCTCTTTTGGAGACCTTTCTCTCCTATTCACTCTCTATTTTCTAGTGCAGCAAAATGGAAATTATCTCTAGCTCACCTTTTCATTTGCCACCCAAAGCATCCTTATCCCTGAAGAGAGACTTGTTTTGGGCTCTTCAGACAGACAATGAAGAGATTTGTGCTTCATAGTCACCACATTTCAGTGGTAGGTTGTTGCGTAGATTAATGCCTTTGTAATATATTTCGCTGAGGATTTATATCTGTTCATATGGAACTATGTCTTTCCCCCAGGAATAATACAGATCCAAACTGGAGATTAGAGTTTGTGTGAGTGCAGCTAAACACAGATAAGGACATTCCCTCTTGTGAGAAATGAAGCCAGCTAACGGGGAGGCAGAGAACAAAAGGCCCCTTTCACTTTAGATCATAGAGCAGCAACCCTCTGGTAAACATTATCCAGTCTTAAAAGTGATTCTCTGTGACAAGGATCACTTTTGCAATGTGCGCTCTCCCGGTCTGTACACCTCCTGCTTCATTCTTATACAAACACATGCAGAGCTCACACCAGGAATGAGGAGCCAAGAGATTATGTAGATGCTAAGCATGGAGAGTTGGCAGGAGAGCCAGAAGCTGAGGATGCCAGGTACCCCATGGAGGGACCTAACCCCACTGGTTTTTTCTCTGTCACACCTGTTTTCTGTGCAAGGTGGAAACCACGGGCGATATAGCCCATAGCGCCAACATTCAGCGCACAGTGGGAGGGACCTGGGGTCAGAACTGAACCAGCTCAGCACAAAGTACTTAAAATTATCACGCATTTTGGAGGCATCAGAGAGAATTGTGTGAATGCCTTCTTCAACCTTAGCACATTCCAATGGTCCCATTGGCCTAAACTTTTGGAGATGTTTCTCAACTCATCTTTCCCTCCTCAGTGTCTCATGTTTCAGGGCTTTTGAAATATATGCTTCCAAAGTTAATGAAGAAGGTCTAGTTTTTTCATCTTTGGAGACATTAATTGTGTCACTTTTGTCTTATGAATTAGCTGTACCTATAACCTATTATGTATCTCCCCTGGGGGAGAGACATAGATTTCAAAAGATTCAGAGCTGATAGGGAATTTAGGAGATTACTAGTCCAAAAATTCATGATTCAGGGTTTACAAGAGAAGTTTTTTTATATTTTTGATGAATATTTGATTATCAGTGGTTTCCTTTACAATATTATGCATTTGATTTTATGTACTTAAAAGCATCATTCTGAGAAAGGGGTCAATAAGCTTTGTCAGATTTCCCAAAAGTTCCAAGACATACAGAAAGCTTAAGAACTTTTGATTTAGTCAAACACCCTCATTTTCCAGGTGAAGAAAATGAGGTGCAGAGTTCTTAAAAGACTCATTCAATATCACAGGTTTCAGTGAAATGGAATATTTAGAGGTTGCTTGACCCAGCCCCTTCCTTTTATAGATGAGAGAACAAAGGCCCAGGGAGACTAGAAAATTTGCTCGAATTCCCACAGCTGGTGAGCGACAGAGCTATGATACTGCTTCCAAATCTTATATCTCAGCTAAGGTTCAAACCTGACTCTTATGACCCAATATTCTTTGTAACATACCTCATTACCTCATCAGCCTGGGCTCCTCTTCCTGCTGCCATTGAGGGAAAGGGGGAACCAAGTGTCAGTTCCTATCTCAGCTATCAAAGAAGTAGGACTATATGGAAATCTATTGGTGACCAGGGGGCATCCTGCTTGGAGGGATGTCAGCATTGAAAATGGCTGAGTGAGATCAGATGAATGAGATGAGTCAGATCAGAATACTAGCCTGGGACCATCCTAAGTGAAAGAGGTGTTTTCTTTGTTCAAGTACAAACTGGATGGCTAGGTCCATCAATACACTAGGCTGAGGTCTAAGGGATCATGGCAGTCACTCAATTCAGGGAATTCCTCATAATATTTTTCATTTTTAGAGGACCCTTATTTTCCAGTTTGTAGGAGGAAAGTTAAAATAGGGGCAAATCAAACTGTTTGAAAGATACCCCAAAGTCATTTATTAAAAGTTGGAGAAACATGGTTGAATATATAAATAAATGGAGAACTGTGAGTTCCTCCCCATTCAGAGTAATTGCTCTTAAAACAAGTCTTTTTCATAATACATTTAAGGGACAATGAATCCATGAGTGTCCTTACATAGACATATTTTTTTTAAAGTAATGCTTTCTTTTTTCCCAGGGAAAATGACTATAAATATGAATGAGTTATCTACAATTAATAATAAGAAAGCTCTATGTATTGGACTGTGATGTAAGCTGCTTGAGGATTTACTTAAGGATCTGTACTCAAGGACTGGGCAGCCATTGTGCTATATGTCACAAGGTCAGCAATAGCTGGTTCTTTTTAACAAAAGCTTTGTTCTACTTTGCCATAGAGTCTAGTCAGTACAGTTGGGTAAGGCAGCTATAACAAGTAGAATCACTTTATTAGGTCATCTGTTCAGCTAAGAGGTACCTGAGATTGCAAAACTCAGGAGAATAATTAGTAGATCTTGTAGATAATTGAACTTCCATTATTACTTTGTGATACATCTTGTAACAGTCACTTTTAAGACTTTCTCTCTCTCTGTCTCTTTCTCTTTCTTGCTCTCTATTATTTATGTCTATGCATATATGCCTGCATGCATCTATTTATCCATCTATTATCCATCTATTTATGTCTGAAGAATTCCTTCAAGACAGGTAAGGTTTTTTAATGTTCCCAAAAACCTTTGTTGAGTCATTCAATCTAACTCTTCATGACCTCCTCAGACTGCAGCACATCAGTGCTGTAAGAGGAGTTTTCTCAGCAAAGATACAGGAGCAGTTTTGTCATTTCCTTCTCCAGGTCATTCTACGGATGAGGAAATGGAGGCAAACAGGGTCAGGTGACTTACCCAGGGTCACCCAGCTAGAAAATGTCCAAGGCTGGATTAGAACTCAGGACTTTCTGCCTCTAGGCCTAGTTCTAAATCCACTGAACTATCTAGCTGCCTCCTTAATCATCATCATCAAACAGGTTTTGTTTTTTAAACAAAGTTTTATAACTTAGACATCACTTAAACTTGCAGATAGATTTTCTATTCTAGTTTTATAAAGAATAACATTGACAGGTTTGGATTGATTCTCATCTATTGGACTCCTTTTAATGAACTCCTGGTGGTTCCAACTTTGGTATTATAGGAAGATGCCACATTTATTCAAAGAACTAATGTGGAGGATTGTTGAATGAATGCTGGATCTGTACTTGGATACCCTGGTACTTTCTTCCTGGGTATCCTTGAGCAAGTCATTTATAAAACAAGAGTCTTAGATGAGTTATTCTTTAGGGTCTCCTCCAGTTCTAGCTCACATATTGTGGGCACACCTGGCTTTGTTTCAAGGGAGGCAGCCAGCTAACTAACCCTACCCCTTTTCAAAATAAGTGTGAAGTCTCAGGACGAGGTATGAATTGGGTCCTTTCCTGGGTCCCCCTTGTCTTGCTGTTGCTCTGCCAATCATTAAGTCTACAGGACCTCTTCCCTGCAGAAGCAGTGAGGAATGATTGCTATTGAGGAGCAGATCTGGCTTTATAAAAGATGGAGATCAAGAAAGACCAACATATTTACACAGACAGAGATACCCAAAGGAAAGGAGGATGCTTGTGTTCCTGGAGGAGGTCTGGCATCCAGTAATCCTCTAGTGGAGAATTTGTGAATTAGGTTTTAAAAATATTTTGATAACTGTATTTCAATATACTTGTTTTGAAATCTTTTTTTTATTATTATCTTATGTGTATCAAGATTCTGAGAAGCAGTCCAGAGTTTGTTCAGGAGACTGACAAATGGATCTAGGACCCCCAAAATATTAAGCACCCCCACTCTGAGGGGAACTTTGTGCATCTATGGGCTAAAGCAAGATTGAGGGATAGAAGCCAAGTTCCATTGCTCAAGCAGAAAATATTTAGTAATCCATCCTTTGGCAGCCATGTCGCAGTACTGTTCTGGGCTATGGAGATAAGAAGGCAAAAATCAAGTCCTTACCCTCAGGGAGCTTACATTTTGTTGGTATAGATAACTTGTAACTATACAAATATATGCACAACTTATTTAAAATGGGATTATTATTTTAATATATTTATTTAGACATCTAGCCATCCATCTACCCATCCCCCTTTGTCTCACTGATTCTGTCTTTCTCCCTCCATCCATTTATACATCTATCATCTCTGTCTGTCTGTCTGTCTGCCTCTGTCTCTCTCTGTGTGTCTGTTCTCCTGTATCTGTCAGTCTGCCTGTCTAGCTCTTTTACCCTCCATATCTCTCATTTATCTTATTCCTGGAAGACACTATGTCCTAGGTCTCGCTATGTTATTGTCACTGGTGTAGAAAATTTTAGATAAGAAGTCTGCTCATTTAGGATTGGATAGAGCATTGGATAGAGAGAGCCTGAAATCAGAAAGAACCAAGTTCAAATTCAGCTTTATATACTTAACAAGTCTCTCAACCTTTGTCTGCCTCACTTTCTTTAACTGCAAAATGGGAATAATCATAGAACCTAACTTTCAGAGTTCTTGTGAGGATCAGTTAAGATAATCTCTATAAAGTTAAGATAATCTATATCTATATCTATATCTATATATAGTGTCTGGCACACAGTAGGAGTTTAATAAGTGCTTATTCTTTAGTTTCCCACTCACCTCCCATGTAGACTTACACGTTTTCTGCAAGTTAGACTTAGGGTTGCCCTGGGGCACCGAGCATTAAATGACTTAACCAATATCACATAGCTTATGTTTGTCAGAACTGGCTCTTGATGTCAAGGCTCTATACCCATGTCACGTCACGTCAGTGTTATGATGATTAATGTTACCATTCCAAAGCGATATTTGCAAACATCTTTATGAAAATATGAAGGAATTGGTATATACTGTTTTCAATCATGATTTTTGTCAGCCTGATTATAATAATGGAACACCTGTGGACATGAGCAAAAATAATTCTTCAGAGAGCACAGTACTAGTTATAAAGATAGCATTGTAATTTTAAACTGAAAATCCTGATTTATCTATTAAATGTTGGAGGGAATGTGGGGAAACTGGGACATTAATGCATTGTTGGTAGAGTTGTGAAATGATGCAACCATTCTGGTGAGCAATTTGGAATTATGCTCAAAGGAATAGCCTTTGACCCAGCAGTACCATTGCTGGGTCTGTATCCCAAAGAAATCATAAAGGAGAGAAAGCGCCCCACATGTGCAAAAATGTTCTAATGGTTCTTGTAATAGTATGTGCATTAATTAATTAAACTTGGAGTTCAACTCTGCTATCTGAAATCCTGCTTGTATGACCATGGGCAATTCTCTTAACTTGTCTATATGCTAGGTAACAATTTAAGACTATTATAGAACATATGTTCATTTGCATTAGTACTGGGAGGTTCTTTATTGGGAGTTCCTTACACCAATAAAATCATACTTCCAGACCCCAAAACACTCTATCTATCTATCTATCTATCTATCTATCTATCCATTTCTCTCCCTCTCTCCCTCCCTTCCACTTTCTCTTTCTCTCTCCTTTTCTCCCTCTCTTCTCTCTCTCTCCCTCCCTTTCTTTTTTCTCTTTCTCTGTCTCTGTCTCTGTCTTTCTGTCTCTCTCTCCCTTTCTCTTTCTCCCTCCTCCCCCCTCTCCATCTAGTTATCATCTATCTATCACCCATCTATACATATACATATATGTATCTGTATATTTATGTACAGTATATATGCATAAGTGTAAACAAAATGCCTATATACACATGTATGTAGACATGTAGCTGTATCTTATTTACAGTATATTTTGTATGTTTGTTTATGGGTATGTGCAGTATGGGTATTATACATATATAATAATCATTATTATTATTATTATTACCAAGTTGTATTTCTTCTTTTTTTTTAAAACTCTTTCTTGTTTCAGGAAGAAAGACAAAAGCTTCTCATTCAAAGAATGTCCCTAAAGAGAAATTTTCTTCTTCATGGATGTGATGACTTTGTTCTTCCCATCTTAAAAAAAATATTTTGACCAAATATCCCAAGATGTTTTACCCTTTGATGGTATTCTGTAGTGGATTTCATACAATTCAAATTTTTTTTAAAAGCCTACAACAAAAGTAGTTTTTCTCCCTTTACTAGACCTTTGCTGGGGCTTTTACAAGGTGCTACAGAAGGATCAGAAGGCACCTCTGAAGGCCCTGGCATTCTGTTGTGAGTTTCACACACTGTTTTATATAATCACATCTTCTCTTGTTCTCAGGAGATAGTCTTTCTCTTCATGTGAACTTGCTAAGACAACGCAACATACTGAATTACAAACAGAAAAGAACCCACAGACCTTTTTTCAGTCATATTAAGGCATGAGAATACATAACATTGGGGGAAGGTCTCTTTTGTCAGGTATGAACTCACCATTCCCTGAATATTAGTCCTAGAATCACCCCATTGAAGATGAAATTAGTTTGACAAAGAAAAACAGTTTCTTATCAGAGAAGATCTTCCCAAAGTGGAAGATCTTCAAAATGATTGGATGTTTTCTTAATTTTTTTCTGGAATAGCCAGTCATTCCATTTTCAGTGAACTTAAACTATTTTATGGAAGAAATATTTTCTTTAAGGTATGCATAAGGCTATATAGCTACTGAGGTTCAAGGCCAGCTTTGAGAATACATGATTCCATAAAAGTTCACAAAACTGAGATATACTTTTGGGCTTAGCCTTTCAGAGGGGTTGTAGAATTGGAGAGAGAATTTGGACAGAGAAGAAAGGGGTTTCCAAAGTTAGCCATCCAAAGTTATCTAATTAATTCTCAGCCCTTTAAAAGAAAATACGGCAATATCAAATTAAACACGGTGGTAAAAAGGTAGTAGTCTTGAGAGTCTCAATCAAGAACAATAATGAAAAGACTTAATAAATAATAAGTAATGTTCACAGCCTCGCTGCATTCTAAAATGAGTGCTGTCTATCCAAGCAGAAGGGGAAAATCTCCTAATTAATTTTGAGGCTGTTATGATGTTTCAATTGATTCAGATCAGAAAAAGGAGAACAATTAAAAAGAATCAGAAAACAATATCCCTTTTAGTATTCTAAAGGGAAGACAAGAATTAAATAGGAATTTAATTGAAGTTCCCCATCTATGTGAAGGGATATGAGAAGATATACAAAGACACAGGTCTGTGGTGGGAAGACACTGGTTTTGGATCAATGTGAAGCACAACAGAACCAGTATGTAACTGGGGGGGGCATCATGTTCTCCACCACTGTGACTGGATTCCTATGCTTTGCAACCTATACATAAGGACATATTTTTAAAGTTGGAATCTCTACATTCTTACTTCACAGATTAAGGAAATGGGATGTCAGAGAAGTTAATGATTTGCCAAGAATAATGTAGCCAGAAAGTAAGAGAGTTAGGATTCAAATCCAGACCTTACAATCCTGAATTTAGCACTTCCTCACTATGCTATCTTGCTTCCCATGACAGTTTCATGAATGAAGGTATAGAGATGAAATTTGTCAGTGAAAACAAATAGCATGTAAACATTTTGTTAGCATAGACTGTTATGTTTTTCTCTTTGTGTTCCAGGTACCTATGGCACATAGTAGGTGCTTTAAAAATACTTAAATAAATGCTTAGAATTGGATTCAATAACCTGAAATGTTCAAGGATGAGGAGGTTCAAGGTTCAAATATACTGAGGGCAATGACATTAAAACTTTCCTTCTTTCTCTTCCCTTTTCTACAAAATAGAAATGCATATGCTATTCTTCTGAATCTAGAGTTTTAATAAAGTTTAAAGACTAGCAGTTTAGTTGTATTTGCTATAAAAAAGGAATGTGGCTTCAAATCCAACAGACTTAGGATATCATTTTACAAATTATTAAATTGCATGTAAAAGTTGCTAAATCAATCTTACAAATCCTTTTCAAAAAATGTTAGACCTGAATAATCTTGCCTTGGACTCCCCTTCTTAGGGCTAGTAACTCCTCCTTTCTTTGTTACTCAGAGATTTAATGATTGTTTAATAGCCTGCAACAATACTTCTTTGGACCTTTTTACCCATCTTAGGAAAGAACTCCTTGTAATTGTGTACTTATGGTCACACTCTTTATCTATTCTCTCCCTTATAGAGCTTTATGGAAAAGCTTTAAAAAATAACAATAAAGGAAAGGAAGGAAAAAAGAGAAGAGATCTACTTGTGAAGCAGAAAACACTTTGAACTTAAAACTAGGAAAACTTTAGTTCCACTCCTGATTTTTCTATTTACTAATGTTTCTTCATCTATAAAATGGAGGCAATAATGTCCTCATAACCTTCTGTACAGGGTTGCTGGGAGGCTCTAATATATGTGAAATTGCTTTATAACCTGAAAGCATGAGGCACATTTAAGCTAATATTAAATATACATAATACACACACTACCTGATTTCTTTCAAATGAGACCAAAGGTTGATTTTTTTCCCCCCTGTTTCTAGTGGATGTGAATATGTAATAAGGTTGAATTGGAGTATTGACCTATGGGGGCCATCTTTGGGAACATATTCAGAGTTTCCTTTGAGCCCATAGAGCTGGTGACTCAGTGAATATTTGAAAAGTATCCCCTCCCACTCCCCCCAGCTTCAGAGTCCACTTCCCTTCTTGTTGCATATTGTGCAGGACTTTTTTCATTGGCTTTTAGAGAGGGAAAGGGGAGAGGCAGCCACCCCTTCCCTGTTCACCTGTTGAACATGTCCTTAGCATATGGCAGATAAAACTTATTCTCTGCATAGGCATACTGAGACCTAGGAATTGGTCCTTTTTTGTTTATTCTTTCCTAATCAAAGGTGAATGAATATCTATTCTGAGATGGATGACAAAGGCTATATAATTTTGTGAGTCTGAACGGTCTGGAGATCTTGGTTCCAGATGGTCAGAGCTAATTTCTAGTAAGGGAAGAATTCCTGGCAAATATTCCAATGTTCTCAGAAAAGACGGCCACCCCTAGCTATACCAGACCTGAAACTATATTATAAAGCAGCAGTCATCAAAACCATTTGGTACTAGCTAAGAAATAGAATAGTTGATCAGTGGAATAGGTTAGATTCATAAGACACAGGAGGCAATGATTATGTAATCTAGTGTTTGATAAACCCAAATAATCCCAGCTTCTGGAATAAAAAGTCACTATTTGACAAAAATTGTTGGGAAAATTGGAAATTAGTATCATAGAAACTAGGTTTTAACCCACATCTAACACCCTACACCAAGATAGTTGAAATGGGTTCCTGATTTAGACATAAAGTGTGATACTATAAGCACATTCAAATAACAGGATAGTTTACCTCTCAGATCTGTGGAGAAGGAAGGAATTTGTGGCCAAAGAAGAACTAGAGTACATTATGGAATGCAAAAAGGTTAATTTTTATTATATTATGTTAAAAAGGTTTTATACAAACAAAACCAATGCAGACAAAATTAGAAGGGAAACAATAAACTGGGGAAAATTTTTACATCCAAGGGTTCTGATAAAGGCCTAATATCTAAAATATATAGAACTCAAATTTATTGACTCAATTGACCCAAATTTATAAGAACTCAACCCATTCTACAATTGATAAATGGTCAAAGGATATGAAGAGAAACTTTAAGATGAAGAAATTGAAACCATTTCTAGTCATATGAAAAGAAAGCATAAATCATTATTATATTAATCAGAGAAATTAATCAGAGAATATAAATCATAGAAAAATTTCTTTTATGACAAGACATGGTACTCATACCTAAACCAGGTAGGATGAAAACAGAGAAAGAAAATTATAGATCAATCTCCCTAATGAACATTGATGCAAAAATCTTAAATAAAATATTAGCAAAAAGATTACAGAAAATCATCTTCAGGATAATACAACATGATCAAGTGGAATTTATACCAGGAATGCAGGGCTGGTTCAATATTAGGAAAACTATTAGCATAATTGACTATATCAATAACCAAATTAACAAAAACAATATGATCATCTCAATAGATGCAGAAAAAGCATTTGATAAAATCCAACACCCATTCCTATTAAAAACACTAGAGAGTATAGGAATAAATGGACTTTTCCCTAAAATAGTCAGTAGCATCTGTTTAAACTCATCAGTAAGCATCATATGTAATGGTGATAAACTGGAGACATTCCCAATAAAATCAGGAGTGAAACAATGTTACCCACTATCACCATTACTATTCAATAGTATTAGAAATTGTATTAGAAATGCTAGCTTTGGCAATAAGAGATGAAAAAGAAATTAAAGGAACTAGAATAGATAATGAGGAAATCAAATTATTGCTCTTTGCAGATGATATGATGGTATACTTAGAGAACCCCAGAGATTCTACTAAAAAGCTATTAGAAATAATCCACAACTTTAGCAAAGTTGCAAGAAACAAAATAAATCCACATAAATCATCAGCATTCTTATACATCACTAACAAAATCCAACAGCAAGAGATACAAAGAGAAATTTCATTTAAAATAACTGTAGATAGTATAAAATATTTTGGAATCCATCTGCCAAGGGAAAATCAGGAACTATATAAGCAAAACTACACAAGACTTTCCACATGAATAAAGTGAGATCTAAAAAACTGGAAAAAATATTAAGTGCTCCTGGATAGGTCAAGCAAATAATAAAGATGACAATACTCCTTAAACGAATCTATTTATTTAGTGCTATACCAATCAGACACCCAAGAAAGTATTTTAATGACCTAGAAAAAATAACAACAAAAGGTCAAGAATTTTAAGGGGACTAATGAAAAAAAAAATCAAATGAAGGTGGCCTAGTTGTATCTGATCTAAAACTATTACAAAGCAGAGGTTCCCAAAAGCATTTGCTATTGGCTAAGAAATAACTAGTTGATCAGTGGAATAGGTTAGGTTTATAGGACAAAATAGTGAGTGACTATGGCAATCTAATGTTTTACAAGCCCAAAGAACCTAGGTTTTGGGATAAGAATTCATTATTTGACAAAAATTGGAAATTAGTATGGCAAAAACTAGGCATTTACCCATACCTAATACCATATACTGAGATAAGATCAAAATTGGGTTCATGATCTAGGCATAAAGAATGAGATTATAAATAAATTAGAAAAACATAGGATAGTTTACCTCTCAGACCTGTGGAGGAGGAAGGAATTTGTGACCAATGAAGAACTAGAGGTCATTATTGATCACACAATAGAAAAATTTTATTATATTAAGTTTAAAAAGCTTGTGTAAAAATAAAACTAATGCATACAGGTTTAGAAGGGAAGCAATAAACTGGTAAAACATTTTTACAGCTAAAGGTTCTGATAAAGGTTTCATCTCCAAAATATATAGAGAATTGATATATAGAGAATTGACTCTATAAGAAATCAAACCATTCTCCAATTGATAAATGGTCAAAGGTTATGAACAGACAATTTTCAGATAAAGAAATTGAAACTATTTCTAGTCATATGATAAGATGTTCCAAATCATTATTGATCAGAGAAATGCAAATTAAGACAACTCTGAGATATCACTTTATACTTGTTAGATTGGCTAAGATGACAGGAAAAAATAATGACGAATGTTGGAGGAGATATGGGAAAACTGGGACACTGATACATTGTTGGTGGAACTATGAATGAATCCAACCATTCTGGAGAGAAATTTGGAACTATACTCAAAAAGTTATCAAATTGTGCACACCCTTTGACCCAGAAGTGTTACTTCTGGGCTTATATCCCAAAGAGATATTAAAGAAGGGAAAGGAACCTGTATGTGCAAAAATGTTTGTGGCAGCCCTTTGTGTAGTGGCTAGAAACTGGAAATTGAATAGATGCCCATCAATTGGAGAATGGCTGAATAAATTGTGGTATATGAATGTTATGGAATATTATTGTTCTGTAAATGACCAGCAGGATGATTTTAGAAAGGCCTGGAGAGACTTACATCAACTGATGCTGAGTGAAATGAGCAGAACCAGGAGATCATTATACACTTCAACAACAATACTGTATGAGGATGTATTCTGATGGACATGGCTCTCTTCAACAATGAGAAGATCCAAATTAGTTCCAATTGATTTGTAATGAACAGAACCAGCTACACCCAGAGAAAGAACACTGGGAAATGAGTGTAGACCACAACAAAACATTTCCATTCTTTCTGTTATTATTTGCTTGCATTTTTGTATTTTCTTCTCAGGTTATTTTTACCCTCTTTCTAAATCCGATCTTTCTTGTGCAGCAATATAATAGCAATAATAATGTACAAATATGTATACATATGTTGTGTTTAACATATATTTTAACATATTTAACATGTATGGGACTATCTGCCATCTAGGGGAGGGGGTGGGGGGAAGGAGGGGAAAAATCGGAACAGAAGGTTTTGCAAGGGTCAATGCTGAAAAATTACTCATGTATATGCTTCATTTGTAAAAAGCTATCATATATATATGTATATATATACATATATGAAAAAAGAATGTAAATGTTTAACATTGGATTATTTGGCATCTAGGGGAGGGGATAGGAAGAAGTGGGGGAAAATTTTGGAATGCAAAGTTTTACAAGGGTGAATATTGAAAATTATCCATGCATATATTTTGAAAGTAAAAAGCTTTAATAATAAAAAAGAAAAGACAATCACTTATAAGAGGGTGGACCCAAGACTGGTCTGTTTAGAATGTATAGAACTGAAAAAACACTGTAATAATATTTATTAAGCAAGCTAGAAAACTGTTTTATCCCCCCAAGAGATTTAAGGATCATCCTCCTGGGAGAGTACAACTAGAGTTCTAAAATAACAAGTCCTATTTCAGGCTTCATTGTCAATGTGCATTGTGTCTTTTGTCTTTTTTTTTTTAAGTTTAATTTGATTTATTTTTTTGTTACATGTTAAATTCTGAACTGTCTCACTCCCTCCTCTCCCTACCATCCCACATTAAAGAAGCCTGTGATTTGATATATTTATATGTATGTACACACATGGATATACATATAGGTTTGTGTATATATGTATGCCTTAGAACATATGTACACACATATGTATATATAAATATGTAAAATCCTATTACACATACTTTTACTTTTCAATTCTTTTTCTGGAAGTGAATAGCATTCTTCCTTTATAGGTCCTTTGTTATTGAATCAAGTATTCATAATACTCATAATAGATTGGTTATTCATAGTTATTTTTGAACAATTTTTGAACTATATATAATATTTCTTTTATTCTGTTAATTTCACTCTTCACTATTTCATACAAAACTTTCCATGCTTTTCCTAAAATCAACCTTCTTATCATTCTTTACAGCATAGTAGTAGTCCCTCGCAATTTTATAGCACAAATTGTTCAGCCGTTCTCTGATTGATGGACATCCCCTTTATTTGCAGTTCTTTGCCACCACAAAGAGAGCTACAAGAAATATTTTAAAATATATAGATTCTTTTCCTTTTTCCTTGATCACCTTAGAAAACAAACCTAATAGTGATATTGCTGGATTAAAGGGCATATGCAAGTGTATAACTCTTTGGTCATAATTCCAGATTGCTCTCCAAAATGGTTCGATCAGTTCACAAATTTGTCTTTTAACATTTCTTTGGTTCTTAAGAACTAGGGTATACATTTACCCCAACATTAAAACTGAATTAAGATGATGGCTTTAGAGTCATCTTTAACAAGGAGATAACATTTACTTAGAAGTGTAAGAACAGAAAGTGAATCTATGATTTCATTCATCTAAGGAACTCCCAGATGAAGAAAATCTCTCTACCAATGAAGGCTAGCATAGTCTCTGCAATTTATAGTCATTGAGAATTGCTTAGAATACCAATAGACTGCATCCTATCCAGGATTAGGATTTAATTTATATCATTTGTATTTATTATTGAAGATATTTTATATGTTGACATATATATATATTTACACACACATATTATTTTGTATTTATTCTGAAAGTACTGTAGAAATATGACACCCTCAAAATAAATGCCACTATTATATGTAGATATAAAAATTTCCTCAGAATAATACAGAATAATTTTTTTAAATCCCAGAGAATTTCCTAGAATTAAATAGACTGTTTCCTGTCCAGGGTTAAAATTTAGTTTATATAATTTTTATTTATCATTGAAGATATTTCATATGTTGCTATATAATATATATATATATACATACATACATATGTATTATTTTGTATTTATTCTGAAAATACTATAGTATATGACACATTCAGAATAAATACCAATATTATATATAGATATATAAAATTTCTTCAGAATATAAAGGGAAAAAAATTTAAAACCCTATTGCTAACCTACCTTTCACTAGTAGAATGTAAGTCCATTGAGGGCAGAGATTGCTTCAGTTTTGTCTCAGAACCAGCGTAGGGCAAGAGACATAGTACATATTTAAGAAATCCTTGTTGGACCATGAGGATTGGAAAAGGGAAGGAGAGGAACAAAGGAGACAAGTGTATTGCCTTCTCTTTAGGTGAAAGATGTTATACTTTTTATTCACAAACTGTGGGATTCTCCAGTGTCTGAAACATTAGTAATTTAGGTAAGTGGAAGTGTAGAAAGATGGGAATTACAATTACTTAGTGGAATTTCCCTTCAGGGGAAAAAAAAAAGAATAATATGACCATCCACCCATCATCTCTTTTAGAACCACCAACAAATAGGATCAGTCAGGGTAGACCAGTTGACTGATTAGGGTCAAGGCTCCTGATTCTGCCTTAGAACCTCAAGCCGAAGTTGTATTAATTTTCCCTCCAGCCACTTTGCCATCAATGAAACTCTTTAATCAAAATCAGTGAAACTCATCCAAGTGAAGGAGAAACAAATGAGTTGTGAGATTGTTGTCAGTGATTCAAGAAGACTTTCTTCCTCTGAATAAGAGCCACCATTTTGTAATTTTGAGAATAAAGTTAAAAAAAAAAAAAACAAAGAAAAACCTTTGATCAAGAATTATGGAGAGTCATAAAAAAATATGTTTTTAATCTAAAAGAAATATTCAATTTGTGTTCTTCAGATTCTTGGACTGAACCCTAGCTACGGAACTGAATATTTCCTAGAAAAGGAAGGTTTCCTGGATGTTTTTTCAATATGCCATGGACAGTAAGAAGTATATTGGACTTAAAATTAGGAGAAAATCTAGATTTGAATCTGTCCTCCAAAAGTAGCTTTCTATTTGATGATAGGCAAGGTAGTCATTTATTCTCAACTCTTCTGCTTTTCCTCATCTGGAAAATGGATACAATACTAGCTATTATTTTTCTCACATGGACATTATGCTGGTTCAGTGAGATACTCACCACTTCCCCAATCCCCAAACCCAGTAGACTGACTTAGTGGCTAGAATATTGAACTTGCAATTAGCAAAAAATGGGTTTGAATCCTACTGCAGATATTTACTGTATACCTCTAGCCAAGTTGCTTAACATCCCTGGGTAATCTTGGGGTTTTATCTGTAAAATGAGCATTTAATTCAGGGTTGTTGTGCAAATCAAATGAGACAATCAAAAATGTAAACCTTAAAGAAATATTTCTAGCTTGTTCTGTACCCCAGTGAGGAAATTCCCACTACAAATGCAGATCAGCAACTTGGTCATCGATTAAAAGTCTTGTCTTGGGACCTCTGAGAGGTTAAATGATTTCCTTCAGGTTTTATAGCTAGTGTGTGTCAGAGGAATCATGGGAAGACATGTTTTCTTTACTCCTGTTTTGGTTTTCTATCTAATATTCTATGATGCCTCTCTAAAGTGTTGTGTTTATTCTTTGTTGTTCTTGCTTGGGTTTTTTTCAGACTCTTTATGATCCTTTTTGAATTTTCTTTACAAAGATAGAGAATGGTTTATTTCTTACTTCAGTTTATTTTACAATTGAGGAAACTGAGGGAAACAGGGTTATATGACTTGCATAGGGTCATATAGCTTGTAATTGTCTGTGGTTGGATTAGAACTCACAATGAGTTTTTCTGCCTCCAACCATGGCACTCTATTTACTGTTCCACTTAGCTGCCCCATATGTATATATGTATGTATGTGTATATACACACACATATCTCACACATATATAAATATATATGCACACAAACATATATACACAAATATATTTATGTATTTATATATACACAAATATATTTGTATGTATATATACATATACCCATCACATATATATATAAATATACATAAACATATATCCACAAATAAATTTATAAATGTATAATTTACGTGTGTGTGTGTGTGTGTGTGTGTGTGTGTGTGTGTGTGTCCAGTCACATGGAGATCTCTGTCATTGTTCTTGTATTCAGGCTAGTGACTGGAAGGTGAAATCTTCTTCATTCTTCCTATTATTTATTTTTTAAGCTTCCCTCTTTCCCGTATATTCAAAGTAATAAGTGCTTTATTGACAAATGTTGCAGACAGACTTAAATGAGCTGGTTTTTGTACTCAAAACATTTTGAGACATTGCAATATGTACAAAACAAGAGATTCAATGAAAGGGTTAATAGATGATAGGGCGGCAACCTGTTACAAGACTTCTATACTGTAGCACACAAAATTATTTATACCCACTTCGATGCAATATGCTAGAGCCCATTGGATAAAAGAGCAATTTTTATTCATCACATATTAATTATTAAAGTATGTATAAATGTTAAGCTAATTGAAAGGGTTCTCTGATAGTGCATTCATTGTCAGTTCCTGAACATTCCCCCCTTCCTATTGCCTTAATGCCAAAAAGGAAAATTTAAAGCTAATTGCCTTTTTATGGTTAGTTCTGGGGAATTGCCTGAGCTTTGGTGGACTCTGACGGATTCTTTGACTGATGATCCTTCATTGAGGATGAAAGTGGACCAGAAAAATGATGCTTATAATTTGAAAATGAAATTTGGCTTATAATAATCACAGTTTCTTTTTCCTTTTCTTTTCTACTCTTCACCCCTAATTTTCTTCCATCTTTTCATGGCTACTGATGATTTCCAAATGGCTAAGAATCACATTTATAGCCAATCTGCTCTTGGACCTCTTCTTGCCTGGAAAGTTGGACTTCTGTGAATGCCATTTCCAGAGTGCCCCTCTGTCTGATGATTTATGAAGGCCATCATCCATCATTGGCCTGTGTGGCTTTAATGGTGCTTTTCTCGGAAAATAGGAGGACAAGTCTGGATTCCTCTTTAATTGCATGGCAGAAGACAAACTCAGCAAGAAGATGTCCTAGTAAAACCAAGGAATTTTGCCTCCAGGCATACCTGGAATTCTCAACTCCCTCTCTTTGCAATCATGTACATAGTCTACCTAGGCCTTCTTACCTGGTTGCTAAGGTCTCCATCTCCTTGACAACTAAACTTGTCAAAGATTGTATGAAGAATCTTTTCTTCAGTCCTGGAGCAGTTTTAATGCTTTAAAATGTCAGAAGAAAGATCTTACTGTCTCAAGGGTGATGGAGGTGATGGAGGCAGGAGAGGATATTTAAAAATATATTAATTCTGCATCAGATAATAACCTCAAAACACCTGTGTTTATATGAAGAATCTGGGTGGGATTTTGAAATTTGCAGGAGTGTGATATCCCTAGTGCTTTACATAGTGCCTGGCTCAACTTAAAAACTTCATATTGACTGACTAACCGCTTGACTCAGGGAAGTTGATCATGAGATGCTCAACTTTGCATTCCACTATTCTCAGACAAGTAATGGGACACAAAAGTATCATCAATATAGCAGTAATGGATAACT
Source organism: Sminthopsis crassicaudata (assembly GCF_048593235.1). Taxonomy (NCBI): domain Eukaryota; kingdom Metazoa; phylum Chordata; class Mammalia; order Dasyuromorphia; family Dasyuridae; genus Sminthopsis; species Sminthopsis crassicaudata. The sequence continues at coordinate 32,021,229 of NC_133621.1, read as the reverse complement.
TGATTAATTAAAGCATGATACAAAGAGAGACCAAATTGATTAGTTAAACAAGCATTTGACAAGAGTTTATTTGATGAAAAAACACTCTACTAAGTGCTGGGCCCACAAAGACAAATCAAAGATGTTCTTGCCCTCCAGGAGCTTATATTTTACTGGAAGCAGGAATCACCTATAAAGGTAAATAAACACCAAATATTTCGAGAGAGGGTGTTAGCAACCAAGGGGCTCTGGATAGATTTCATACAACAAATGATATTTGAGCCTTACAGGAAGATAATGATTCTAAGAAAGCTTTCCAAATATGGTAGATAGCCTGTGCTAAGGCATGGAGGCAGTTGGAATATAATGTACAGGAGGCAGCATGTGGACCACTTTGGTGAGAATACAAAGAAAGAAGTGATGTATTATGAGCCTGGAAAGAAAGGCTAGAGCAGGACTTCCTAAATTTTTTCTACTTGCAGCTCCTTTTCACCCAAGAAATTTTTATATGCACCTATATATCTATATATCTATATCTATATCTATATATATGTATGTATATAAACATATATATACATATATATATGTATGTATGTATGTATATAAAATAGATCTACAAATTAAAAATTTACTGATAATATACCCAAGAAATTTTTATATGTCTCTGTGTGTATAGGTATATAAAACAGGTCTACAAATTAAACATTTACTGATAATAAACCATCATTTCATGACCTCTACATTTAGTTATGGGACCTACATGGGTTTAAGCAATTGGGGACTAGAGGCAGATCATGAAAGTCTTTAAATGCCATAGTTGAGGCCCATTGGAATAATTTTGTCCATCATTGAGGCCATCGTTCATTACTCCAAAGACCTTGTCAGTATGGGCATTCTTTCTGCTGACATAGATCACTGGACTTCTATCTTTAGAAGAAAGTTTTTTTTTAATTTGCTTAAATATTTAAATATAAAAAGTTTTTTATTGAATATATCTCCCATGTAAATATTCTCTCCCTTGGTACATATAGTAATGCATCCTTGCCTTCTCCTGCTTTGTAATTCTTGCCCTTCTTCTCCCATAAATATTCCACAGAAAAGTCCCCTCAAAATGCCTTCAGCAAGTTCATGGTTTCTCTAACTTAAATTTAGTTTTTGAGACATTTTTTATATATAAATGGAACATTTCGGCTGTTCTGCTGCTGCCTTCCTCCTCCTCTTACCTTATAAGTTCCTCCTTCCCTTTCTAGTCATATATATATCCTTCATTATATTCCTTATGCTATTTCTTGAACGTATCATCACCAGAGATATCAAAAAGCCTATTTGTACCCACCATGCATCTCTATAGCATGGGGCAGGGGACAACACATTGAATTTGGAATCAAGAGAACCTGACTCTTCCATTTATTTCTTTTGATTCCCCATTCAATTCATTAGTCACTCTGGACTTCAATTTCCCATAATATACAATGAGCGGATTGGACCAAGTAACCTCTGAGAGGCCTCCTAGATCTTTGAATTACCTGTGGATACCCTGGCACGCCAATATTTACAATCATCTAGAATATCTGAGATAATGTTTATGTAAAAAAGCCTGCATTAGCCCAATATAGATTACATGTCCATCACAATTTCTTCAATATAATCTTATTTCCATTATTCTTTCTACTTAATTGGAGTTACTACTTCAGTCATTTTAGTTGTGTGTGACTCTTTGTGATACCATTTAGAGTTTTCTTATAAGAGATACTGGAATGGTTTGTCATTTTCTTCTTCTTCAGCTCATTTTACAGATGAGAAAACGGAGGCAAGCTGGGTGCAAAGACTTGACCAGGGCCACCAAACTATGGTGCACCTAAAGTCAGATTTGAATTTAGGAAGATGAGTCTTTCTGACTTCATGGCTTATCTGATAGTAATCCTTCCCAAACTAAATTAAACTTACAGTCAGTCAGTGGCTTCGCTTACACATTTAGCCTTTCCAGTGTTGTAGTTCATAAAAGAGCTTGCACACTGTGGGCCAAGTTTTTGTAAATATAGGCTCATGTGTTGGACCAAATAAGACCAACTTTCATAGAGGTGCATGTACAGTGTGTCCCAAATGTCTTAGTACAGTTTTAAGCATTAATACCTTGAAACTGCACCAAGGCTTTTGTATTTTGCTTCTAAATAGGGAAGCAGCATCGTAGGTTGGCCTTGGAGTCAGGAAAGAGCTGAATTCAGGTGTCTCTCCTGCCACATACTATATGTGGCTGTGGCTGAAAATAAATCACTTAACTTCTCAATGCCTCAAACTCTCTCTGAGACATGTTACAGTCACATGACTTGCTGTTATTGGAGGAGAGAGTCATAAGACATTTCCTTTATCTGTTTAATCACAGATTAATCCAGAATTCTTAATCTGAGATCTGTTAACTTGTTTAGCCTTAATGAATATTTCTTGATCTTTTGACTTTTAATGTGTTTTTCGTCTCTACCTAAAATCCTCTATGCAAAATACATATTTATGAATTCATTCAACAAATATTAATTGGCCTTCCAATAATAGAGCACTTTGTGCCTGGTGCTTTGAAGAGCTATAAGGCCATGGAGTGTGAAGTGAGTCCTCAAAGTTCATCCACTTCAGAATCTCTCCCCCCTTCTCCCACTCTATTTTATAAATGCATAAATTGAGTGCAGAGTGACTTAACAGAGAGTTATATGGTAGTAAGCAGCAGACTTGAGTCTCCTCTGATCTGGATTGGATCAGATAATCCCTGAAGGACCTTCCAGTATTTACATATTCACAGTATTGGCACATAGTAGGTACTTAATTAATATCATTTTACAATAAAGGAAACTGTAGGCCATGAATATTGAAGTCAGTTGTCTCAAGTCACACAATAAAGGGAAGTTCTGCCATCCAAATCCAAATTTGCTATTTACAGAGAAAATGGTCTTTCCACTATATGAAGTTACTTTTTATTCAGGTTAGACAGAGACAGACATCCTCTTCTCATCCTCTCCACAAAGATTCCAAGGAAGAAAGCCCAAGAATTTACTCCTGGCTAATCCATGAATAGTTATTTATGTGTATACTTTTGACATAGATAACTCCTGGGACCTCTTCCCATTACTAATAGAGGAGGTTCTGCTACATACTGATTTTAGGTAAATGACTCCTTGAAATAGATCCCAGGTGAGAATTCTGAAAGGGATCCCTTAAGAGTATTTGATTCTTCTCATTTCCTTGATAAGGCCTTTCTTTGAAAACAAAGACCAGAGGTCTTTGTAGTGGTGTAGGGGATAGAGCACTAGCCCTGAAGTCAGGAGGATCTGAGTTCAAATATGGTTTCAGACACTTAAGGCTTCCTGGGCAAGTCACTTAACCCCAATTACCTCAGTAAAACGCAAGCAATGAGCAAATGAGCATTGCAACTAGAAGTTGAGATATATCAATAGGAAAGGAATTCTAAATAAAGATTCTATAGAAAAAGTTTGAATCAATCTCATTGGAGGCCACAGTGTGATCAGAGCTTTCCTATGTAATCAGATTCTTATTTCAATGAGCATTTCAACTTTACAGGACCTTACAATCATTGATAAATTAGACAGTGCATCCAGTTAAATAACGTTAGCATTATTTTCCTCTCTTCTGGCCATGGCAATATAAAGAGGTGACATGACTTCTGGGATCCTTTGCCTGGTTAGCTTCAGGAAAGAGTGCTTTAGGGGATGTGGCCACAGAGGTGCAAAGTGCAGTGAGGAAGCTTGGAGGGAGCAATTCAGCAGGTATCCAATTATTGTCATGAAGTAGGAGGCCAATGTTTGTGCCCACTCAGCTTTTCTTAGTGGATTCCAACATCTCAACTGGAGAGACTTGCCTGTTGTTGCTAATCCCAGAAGGGGGATAAGGCAAAGCCTAGAATATAGAAAAGTGAATATCTGATTATTCTCTCTCTCCTCCCTCCCTCCTGTCTCCTTCCCTATCCCCCCCTCTCTCCCTCCTTCTCTCTCTCTGTCTCTCTCTCTCTCCTGTTTTTCTCTCTCTCCCCCCATTTTCTCTCCCTTTCTTGCTTTACTTGTTTTTCTCTTATTTGCTCCTTTCTCCTTCCTTCCTTCCTTCCTTCCTTCCTTCCTTCCTTCCTTCCTTCCTTCCTTCCTTCCTTCCTTCCTTCCTTCCTTCCTTCCTTCCTTCCTTCCTTCCTTTCCTTCCTTCCTTTCCTTCCTTTCTTTCCTTCCTTTCTTTCCTTCTTTTATTCCCTCCTTCTTTCTTTCCTTTCATACTTTTATTCCTTCCTTGGTTCTTTCCCTCTGTCTTACTCTCTTTTGGTCTTTCTCATTTCTATCTTCCTTCACCTTCTTTTTTTCTTCCTCCCTTTAGTAAACTTTGATATAAAAATTTCCTGGATAGAAAAACGCTCTGGATCTTAATTCATGTCACCTTGTCCAGGATTCAAAGTTTTATTTGCTTGGAAGAGAGCTGAAAAGGCTTTTTAATGAGCACCAGTGATTGGTTGCATGTTGTAGCTGCTATCCAATCAACAAATAAATCATAAAATCCACTCAATGTAGACCCATGGGCATTCCTAGGAGCCAGGACAATGAATTTTCTATTAGTTGTGTTGTTTTAAAAAAAATTCTGGTTAAGAGTAGAAAAAAATTCTCATTTATACTATTGTTGTTTCATCATTTATAATGCTTCTATTATAACATATTGTTGTTAAAAGATTTGACAAGCTATAGCTTTATATTGATTTGATGTATATATAACAATTATCCATGTTGTATTTCTATTGCTTAGCAACCTGATCTAAGGTTCTCTATCCCTTAATCTCTTTCTGCTGAAATATACAGCCAGATTAGAAATCTAATGTTCCAATTATAGTGTATTATTAGTCTCCACCCTCATTTGCCTTTATTAATTTCAAAACACAGTCATGTAATATTGTAGCTCAACCTATTCACAATGTGTTCATCTAGCATCACCTCCTTCCTCATCCATCCAGATCTTTTCCTGGTTCTTTGACTCTCCTGGACTCCGAGTCCTTTGCTCCTTCCTGGGATCAGAATTATTTTTAGCTTGAATAAATTCAGCATCAAAGCCAAATAGATTGAAGGTAGCAAAATGGAGTCTAATCAGAAAGTTTAACTGGTTACTCTACTCCTATTACTAGTCTCAAGTTTTCCAGTCACTGCTAGGATAGTCCTGGAAGCAATAGAATAATTCTGGAAATGTTTTAAAAGTTTTTTTTTCCTTTAGATCTAGAGCTCTGATGAAGTCAAGTAGTTATGATGGTTAGTCCTTTGGTTTTTCAAGAGTGTGGCTTAAATATAAATATAAATAAATACAAGAAATCCATGCTGGATAGAATAGGTACCTGATCTGATTCCTTTATTAATTAGATGCCTACCACTCCCTGAATTGTAGCTATTAAAGAAGAATGATTGTTGAGATTATGACTATTATTTTGCTTGACCAGAATCATCTTTGCATCCACACGGTCAGCCAGTGATCAAATTGTGTCATTTCTTTGTCTAAACACACCTGAGAGACATGGTCCTCTCTGACTTGTATCATCACACTAGCCTTTAATTGGATTCTTTGCCACAAGTCACTCCTCAATACAATCTAGGTAGTCAGTAAAATAGCATTTATTAAGCATCTATTATAAGCCAAGCAATAGACTGGATACTGGATGTTAGTCATCTTTTAGAAATCTCTAAGTTCTTTCTCACCTCCCAAAAAACATGTTAACCTTCTTTCCTCAATGAATTCCACTGGCTCCCTATTCCTCTAGGATCAAACATTAAGAACTTTGTTATGTAATACCCTTATAACTTGGATCTTGACTCTGGGTAAATCCCTTAACCATTGTTTATCTGGTCTCAATTTTTCTCAAACCTAAAATGGAATAGTAATAGTAGCTACCTCCCAGGGTTGTTATGATTATTATATATTTCTTTTCTCTTTCCATTTTTTTTTCTCAGTCTTCTTATACATTAGCTTTTTCTTCACAGTCTATGGTCAAGTTGTACTGGTCTACTGTTCTTCCCATAATGCTCGCATCATAACCATTATATCTAGAATGCTTTCTCTTCTCATCTCTTTCTCAGAGAATTCATAGTTTCCTTTAAGACTTAGCTCAAGAGCTCTCTGGTATAAAGCCCTTCCTGGTCCCCCACCTATCATAGCCTTTCTTTCTCAGGTTACCTTTCCTCTTCTCTGTGTACATCTTATTTCTACCAGTTTGTGCTTGTGTTGTGTCCTACAGTGGAATAGAAATTTCTTGATTAGAAAACTATTTCTGTTTTAATTTGTATCCTTAATGTTTAAGTAAGCACTTGATAATATTTGTTGACCAAATGATTTTTTTGGTTCCGAACTTCATGGCTAATCAATAATGAGATATCCCTTAACTTAAATTCTATCTTTTTTCTTAAAGACTTCAACATATTAATCTAGTATAGATTTTGTTATTTTGTTTTGTTATTATGGAAATAAGATGGAATAGGAAAAGATATACCATAACAGGGTAGTATTTATATTTGGACTTTAAGGGACCTTTCTAGAAGACCATAAGATTTATTATTATTTGGGAAGAGAGAGATTTGGGTTTGAGAGAAGGATTCCGAATATGCCTTGTCTCTAGATGGTCAGTGTGAGCATAAAGGATTCTGTGTCAAGGCAGTAGATTTTGAAATGTGTTCAGTGGGAAAAATCATTATACTCTGTGATATACTGAGGAAACACATAAGATCAGGGGCCAGTGGAATCTCCCCTCTATGTGACAAGAGGTGTTAGGGAAGGTCATTTGAGCAGCAAGTAGTGAGAGTGACTTCTGCTCAAACTAACCCTCTATTATTTGCATTTTTTTAAAAGTGATATCCTTTCCATTTATCACGGATATTTATAGGTCTGACTTGTCAAGATTTAGATGGAAATTATAGCCTTGTGAGTAACAGACTATGAACCCAAACAGTTTCAAGATAGCTGCAGGTAGCATTAAAGCTGCACAGGTCTGGAAATGGGACTTCAGAACTTTTGTGTCTTAAAAAGTGACAAATAAATGGATTAAATTGAGGCTTTTCAATTTCATTTCATTTCAGCCTTGTAAATGGTGATCTGTAGTCACTCAAAGGCCTTATGTTGTGCTTGTTTAGTCATGGGCTCTGCATTTCTAAGCTAAGTGAGTTAGCTTGAATCAATAATTCTGCTGTGGAGAGACACAAAAAGATGGACCTTGTATACAGATTAATGCCAGTGAGTGGAAATGAGAATTCTGTGTATTAAATTGTATTCTAAGTCAAAAAACCATACCAGATTTTCAAGAACATATTAACCCTTCTTCCTTGGATCACATATACCATTGACTTTTCCCCTTAATTTAAATTTTAACTTGGAATGGCAATTTGTGTAGATGTCGCAGTTTTTTTCCTCTCTATTCTTAACCATTCCCTCTCCTCATTAGAATATGCTCTCTTTCCAAGGAAATACTAAAGAAGGGAAAGGGACCTGTATGTGCCAAAATGTTTGTGGCAGCCCTTTTCATAGTGGCTAGAAACTGGAAAATGAATGGATGTCCATCAATTGGAGAATGGTTGGGTAAATTATGGTATATGAATGTTATGGAATATTATTGTTCTGTAAGAAATGACCAAGAGGAGGAATACAGAGTGGTTTGGAGAGATTTACATGAACTGATGCTGAGTGAAATGAGCAGAACCAGAAGATCATTATACACTTCAGCAATGATACTGAATGAGGATGTATTCTGATGGAAGTGGATATCTTCCACATAGAGAAGAGTTAATCCAATTCCAATTGATCAATGATGGACAGAATCGGCTACACCCAGAAAAGGGACACTGGGAAATGAGTGTAAACTGTGAGCATTGTTTTTGTTTTGTTTTGTTTTGTTTTGTTTCTCTTCCCAGATTATTTTTACCTTGCGAATACAATTATTCCTTTGCAAAAACAACAACAACAAAATTCAGTTCTGCACATATATATTGTACCTAGCATATACTATAAGATATTTAATATGTATGGGAATGCCTGCCATCCAGGGGAGGGGGTGCGAGGTATGCAGTGGTACCTCAGAGTTGTTTTAATTTGCATTTCTAATGAAGGGAAGCAATAAACTGGGAGAAAATTTTATAGCCAAAGGTTCTGATAAAGGCCTCTTTTCTAAAATATTTTGAGCATTGATTCAAATTTTTAAGAATTCAAGCCATTCTCCAATTGATAAATGGTCAAAGGATATGAACAGAAAATTTTCAGATGAAGAAATTGAAACCATTTCTAGTCATAAGAAAAGGTGCTATAAATTTTGGAGCACAAGGTTTTGCAAGGATGAATATTGAAAATTATCTATGCAAATATTTGGAAAATAAGAAGCTTCAAAAAAGACAAAGATGAATCAGCTTTTGTCCTTAATGGCCTTCCTGTTCTATCCCATGTTGACTTGAATCCATAAATAATGCTCTCTTTTTTTCTGAACAAGTATAATTTCACCCTTTAAGACAATCTGGACCCCCTCACCTTGACTCCTATGATCTGGTGGATGTTAATTATCACTTTAGAAGCTCCTTATCTGCCTTCCTAGAGTCACAATACTTTCTTAGGCTAGCCCTCTAAATCTTTAACCAAACTGGCCAGGATCTGAAAGATTGTGACCAAAGTATATCAGGATTTAATTGATAATTCAGGCTATTAACTGAAAACAAAATGGCAACTGATAAACATTTTCAAGAAAACATGCTACAATATACTTTGCAATTTTTAACATCTTTTAACAAAATTTCATGCATACATTTCATACATGCTAAAAGAATCTGCATATCTTAACCACTATCCTTCTAGCAATTTTTTGTAGATCAATATCTATTCTGGGGAATCAATAATAGTAGTAGTAATAATAGCTCATCTTTTCATAGCACTTTTTCTTTTCTTTTGCACTTTTTATTTTTAAAACACATTCCCAGTAACCAGACTAAAGTTACACATTCATTAACAGCAAAGACTAAAAGCCAGACAATAGCTCTCATCCCTGTATATTCTTTCCACTATAATTTGATGATATCTACATTAGAGTCATGTATATATTTATATATGGTTTGTTGGTTGTTTTCATTTTCGAAGAGAAATATAGTGACATCACTATATTAGAGTTGAATTACAGTGTGTCCCACCCATGTGAGCTCAGAATGCTCTGCCACAGGTTGGACACAAACAGTTCCTGTGACCATTTAGGGTAGACTCTCTAACCTTGTGCATCTTATATTTCTTGTGAGCTAATTTCATTCTGCTTTGCTCATAGAGCCAGCACCTTCTCTGATGACGGCCCGCCATGCTGGGCGGTCCTGCGCCAATGTCTTCCATGTCATAATACATATATCATATAGGGTGTGTTCAGGGAAGACTGATACCGCTGAGGTGAGAGCTGCTGAGCCCTTTACAGGGCTGCTTTCTACCTTTGCTGTCCACCTGATCCATATGTATATATACACATACATATATCTATATCTCTCTCTATATATACATACATATATATACACATACATATATCTGTATATATATACATACATATATATATATACACACATATATATCTATATATATACACATACACACACACACATATATATATATATACATATATATATTCATAACAGGCATATTTTGATCTCTGATAGTTTTAAATAGTGGAATGCAGGTTATCAACTTTTAAAATTATTCCCAGAGGCTCAATATATTTTGAAACACTTGCACAGATCTAAAGCTATAAGGAACAAAGGTTACTTCTTACAAGTAATTCATTAAATAGATAAGGGAAAAATGGAGATAAAGTGATGAAGGAACTTGACTAGGGTCATACACATAGTGAGCAACAGAGCTGGGATTTCAAACTAGAGTTCCTCTAACCCGGGCTGGACTAGACAATCACGGAGAGTCCTTCTAACTTTAATATTTAGTAATTCTATGATACATTTTATGATTATGCTGATTATGACACATAATTATATGTATCGTATAATCATATAATCAATAATACATATGATACATAATTATAAGATACATAAGGGTCACAGGGTTTCAGGAAAGTGAGGAAGCTTCAGAGAGAATTAAACACAGTTTACAGAGTGAGTCAATTTGGGGCGGTAGAAAGGCTGCTTGTCTAGGGTCAAGACCCAACTCCGCTGCTCACTTGTTGGGCTATCTTAATTAAGTCATTTTCCATCCCTGGGTTTCAGATTTTTCATCTGTGAATGGAGGGAGGTGAAATACGTGAGTTTCAATGATTCCTCCTCCTCCTCCTTATCCTCCTCCTCAGTAGAGTTTAGGAAACAGAACCAACCTTTTCCCTGAAGATTTCAGAACCTCCTAATGAGCTCAGGTTCTTGGCCTGCCAGGGAATAATGAGATAGGGTCACTTGTCTTTGAGCTTGTATTTCTATTCTGATAGACAGCTTAGCAGTGGTCACATGATGCAGTAGAACATTCTGGTTTTGAAGTCAAAGAACTCCATTCAAGACCTAGCCTGACCACTTCTGGAAATTTGGATGAGTTATTTTGTTTCCTTCGCCCTCAGTTTCCCCATCCTTAAAATTGTGCTAGAAAGTCTCTAAGTTAACTTCTAACTCTGACTTTACATATGAAGGTGAGAATGGAGGAGAGAGAGAATAAGGGAAAGAGTTTGATGACCCTAGAGAGTGATTAACGTGAAAGGAAGTGGAAATCAGTTATGTATATACTGGCAGCATGCAAGTTCTTCCCCAGGGAGACTGGGAAAAAGATTAGCACTAGTCAGCACACTGACTTCCTATATAACCTTGGACAGATCAATTCATTTTTCTGTGTCTCAGTTTCCTTGTCTGTCAAATGAGTCTTAGACTCTATGCTCTCCAAGATCATTTCTAGCTCTAAATGAATAAGTCTATGATCTACAAAACTCTGAGCTTACTACCTAGGGGATTCTGGGAAAGCCACATAGTTTCCTTTGCTCTCAGTTTGCTGATCTGTAAAGTGAGGGAGCTGGACTAGTTGGTCCCTATTGTCCCTTCCTATTCTACATTCCTCCCCCCTCCTGTGACTTCTTTCACTCTCCCAGGCTTCTCTGGGCATTCAATTTCACCTCTCTATACCTTCCTGAAAAGGGATAGTGAAAGCAAGCAGCTGGCAAGGTTTCCCCAGCCTGGGCGGCCTCCCCTGAAAGGCCCCAGCCAGCAGGTGCTTTTGCTGCTGGGCCTCTCCCTCAGCTGCCACTTCTCCCCACTTCAGCCCCACCCCCACTTTATGTTCATACTTGGTATAGCCTCAAGGGAAACTAGTTTGCCAAGCCAGTTAAATCCGTGAGCTTAAGTTTACACACACTACTAAGCCCTGCTCTGGTCCTACTGAGGTTCTGTGCCCCTCCTCCAGAGGGAAGGACTTCTGGGGCTTTGGGAACATCTTCTTCAGAGACTTTGCTCCCTTCTGGGTTTGTGGCTAAGTGCCAGTAAGCAGAGAGTTGCCCCGAAATCTGGCATGGATTTACAAGACTATCAGCAGGAAAGCCTGGCAATCACAATTCAGCTACAAAGGAGTCATTTTAATTCAGTTAAGGAAGTAACTGAAGGATCTAAATGAATGACCCAAGGCATCATGGGACATGGAGAGCATTGCTCTGGAGCTAAAAGGGACCTCAGAATTGATAGTCCAACTTTTTCATTTTACAGATGAGGAAACTGAGCCTCAGAGTATAAGTTATTTGCTGAGAGTCACACAAGCTGTAGTAAGACTGGAAGTAAGCTTCAGGATGAGAATACAAATCCCATAATTTCATATGTAGTGCTTTTCTCATAGCACCATGAAACCTAGTTTTATTTAGAACCTTTAACCTCCATTGTTTGCCCAGAGAACTGCTGTGTCTGTTATTTTAGTGTTTATATCTTGTGAGGTGCTCAAAGCTGGGATTTCCAAACCTTCTGGGAGCAGTAATATTCTAGCTTTGACTCTGCAAATCTTCCCTTTTCCCCCAAATGCCTTCTACTTATTTCCATACTTTTCTGGTTGGATCTCCTTCATATGGACATTTCATCCACCAGTATCACAGACAACCCAACTCTTCTCACTTTGTGCCAATAAAGTCCATGTCTTTTCACAAATCCTTCACAGAAAAGATACCCAATACCCTGGAGACCTTGACCTAGTCCACAGGATCCTAGATCTAGAACTGGAAGTGACTTTAGTGGGGAATTTAGTCCAGCCCCTTCATTTTACAAATAAAAAAATGAGAGCTGAGAAAGTTAAATGAATTTCCCAAGGTCACACATGTAACTTGAATTTGAACCCTCATCCTACAACTTCAGATCTAGCAGTCTTCCCAATATATCTATGCTTTTTACACATTGTGTATATAGCATTCAGGTTGTCTGTGTTTTTAATCTCTCTTTTTCAGGTCAAGAAATTAACCCCTCGGGGCAGCTAGGATAGAGCACCAGCCCTGAATTCAGGAGGACCCGAGTTCAAATCTGATCTCAGATACTTAACACTTCCTAGCTGTGTGACCCTGGGCAAGTCACTTAACCCCAGCCTCAAAAAACAAAACAAAACAAAACAAACAAACAAAAAAAAACACTAAGAAATTAACCCCTCTTGGATATGTGTATATATATGTGTATATATATATACATATATATATATATATATACATATCTAATCTCCTTGATTTATTTTATAATACATTGTATCTCTTTGATTAATTTTATAGCACTTTCTTCTTTATGTTATAATACTTTGTATCTCCCTCATGTATTTAATAATATTTTGTATCTCCTTCATTTATTTTATAACACTTGGTGTCCTTGTGTGATGCAAGTCATTGTGGGTAAAAAGGAGTATGTTACAATAGCACTATAGTTTAGACTAGCTCTGGAGTCAGAGGCTCTGAGTTTGATCAACTTACTTTATTTCTCTCTGTTTCTTGACCTACAGCATGAAGACTATGGGGAAGATTACATTATTTTTTTTTTCCAAGTCTGGATCTAAGATTCTATTTATAATGAATATACATGTCTGGGGCCCAATAACTGCTTTCATTTCAGAGGGAGAGAGAGAGAGAGAGAGAGAGAGAGAGAGAGAGAGAGAGAGAGAGAGAGAGAGAGAGAGAGAGAGAGAGAGAGAGAGAGAGAGTCAAATCCCTAATAAACCCAATAATTCAGTATAGCCCCCAAATAATGTTTTGTCCATATGACATGGGGACATTAAGGGAAGCGCTGTTAAGATACCCTAATGGAAGTGATACTTTTTCTAGGGACCCCTTCCCATTACAAATTGTCACTTAGTTACTGGTCCGAAGGCTCATGTCTAGAATCCCAATAGAATGGAAGCTTATTGAACCAAGGAAATATTACATTTTTGCATTTGGATCCTCGGAATCTAGAAGAGTGTGTAATGTAAGTGTTTTAATATGTGTTTGTAGGACAGAATCCATTTGGGTAAGACTGCCTTCAAGGCAGTTCTAGATGATATTAGAGTTCCATTCTAGTTCCAGAGTTAAAATGCAACATCATTCTTGCCTCTTTCTCACCACCAGTCTGATGTTCTGATATCTAAGCAGTGAAGATTATGTATCAGCGGTGCAAGCTGGTATAGTGAGGCAAAAGGAAAACAATAATATCAAAACAAAACAGGGTACACCAATGAAGAGAGTGCTGGGTGTCTATTTTATTAAGAAGACCTATTCTAAAATTTTAGTTCTTTTCCTGGAATATTGGTTTGTTGTGTTAGAGCAATACCTACTGAAAATCATCTCTGATAATAGAATTTAAGGAATGGTCCTGAGAGGCAGTTTTGGTGGGGGATTCTTCCCAGTAAACACAGAGAAGGGCTAGCTCAGAGTAATCACCACTATGCCTTTTGGGATTGACAACCCCAGCACCCTTATTTTATGTTCCTTTGAAGGATGTTAGCAAAGTTTAATTTAATTCTACATACATGTATTATGTATACACTATGTGTTGGGTACTTTATTAGGCGATGCAATTACAAAGGCAAAAATGAACCAATTCCTACCATCAAGAAGTTTACAAGTCTAACGGGGAAAGGTAGAGTATAAAACAGAAAATAAAGATAATTTGAGAAGAGAACAGTGGTAACTTTTGAGTTCTTCAAAGTAGTTGGCACCTGAATTTAGCTTTGAGCAAAAATAAGAATTCTGAAAGGCAAAAAGAAAAATCCATCCATTCATCTATCCAGTCTATATTTTTAAGTATCTGCTGCAGGCCAGGCACTGTGCTAGGTTTTAAAAACACAAAGGCAAAATGAAACAGTCAGGGCAGCTAGATGGTGCAGTGGATAGAGCACCAGCCCTGAATTCAGGAGGACCTGAGTTCAAATCTGTCCTCAGACACTTACAACTTCCTAACTTTGTGACCCTGGGCAAGTCACTTAATCCCAATTGCCTCAGAAAAAAACAAAAAGAAAAGAAACAGTCCTTGGAGGGTCTTACATTTTATTGGGAGAGTCAATAGGTATACATAAAAGTAAATGCAAGTTAATTTCAAAATTCTTGGGGGAAGAAGAGGAAAGGGTGTTAGCAAATGGGAAGGGAGAATTAGGAAAGACCATGCAAAAGAAACTGCATTGGATTTAGAGTTTTACATACTTCAAAGTCAAATTCAAATTAAGGCCCAGTCTCAACTAGTGATAAAGATAGCTAAACAACCACCTTAGTGTCCTTATAGCCACGGAATATCAGAGCTTGGACTGTCCTCATAAGCCTTTTGGTAGCTCCTCGCTTTTAAAGTAGCTGAAGATAAATTTGATAAGTGATTTGGGTTAAGCAGGATCTTACATTCTATGAACAAAAAGAAAGGTAGAATTTACTCATGGTCTTTCTGTGAAAATTCTCAGAGGACTCACTGAGGATGTTTGTTATTGAACCATTGTCGGAACATGTATGCTATTTTCAGCTTATACCATACTTTTAAGTATATAAATAGTAACAAAGAATTAATGTATTTGAGATGTAGGTAAAACCTTGTATTTCCCAGAATTTGTATCATTACATTTCTAACCTGTAAGTTGCATAGGTGAATGTTTTTAATTTAAACTTCTGGCTTTTTGCCTTCTGAAAGGTTTGTTGTCCATATTTGCTGTGGAAGGAAAGCATAAAACCACAGTTATGTCACTGTGTCGAGAAAGTCACAAACAAAACGTTCTAAATTTAACTAAAAAACAATCGTTTGCCATGTAATGGACCTCGTCCAAACCACGTTTTCCGGGAAACTTTTCAGTAAAGGTGAAAATCGGCAAGATTCTCGTCATTGTTCACTGTGTTTTTTACATTTAAAGAGGGAAAAAAAAAATATGATGTCATCAGTGAAGACTGAAGTTTAAATAGGATTTCCAGTCTGAATATGTTGTTTTTAGATGTGGGGGAGAAAGGGGTCATGATTACATTAAAAAGGTTTGTATTTTGTAGCAAAACCTTGTGCTTTCATTCACAATTGGCCACAAGTCCAATCGATCAGACCCTTAGTCTTATTTGTCAGGGATTACCTCATGGAAATATATTATCCAGCCACAACAAAGTGAATGAGTTCTTCTTGAACTCCAGCTTCTATTTAATTGATTATTTCTAAACTATATTATAAAAAAAACTTTTGTGCTTTCCATGACTACAAAATTGAAGTCATATCTGAGAAGCTCTGGGAAGTCTTAAGGACCAAAGTGTGAAGATCTTCCCTCCCAATCACTGTATAAATTGTGTATTTTTGACATATACCCTGCGTTTACTATTCTGTGCCAATGTTTTTACTCTTTTGGTTCTTGAAAGCATAGGGTATCTTACATTTGCGTTTGTTTCCCTGGGTACATCCTGTTGGGCAGATCGTGAATATTAATAAATGCCTATTGATTGATTGAATCAGTCCAACCAATTTGGAGTATAATCCCTCTATTGGGACCATCTCTTGCCCCAACTTCTAGAGAGCAAACATCTGCATAGTATTAAGCAGTGAAGCCCAGCCAACATATTTCTTTGGAATTCAAGATGGCACCGGGAAGATCACAAATAGCTATCATGGCCTTAGCTGCTTGTTGGGCATATTGTTGAAGGGGTATTTGGCCATGTGTAGGCTGTAGCAGATGACCACTGATGTGTCTTTTAATTCTGTGTTCATATGGTTTTGTGATATTGCCTTGTGTCCAAAGCAAACTGATCCCAGATTTCTCCTATCCTAGATGCTGTGCTTCCACAGGTGCAAATGAAACAATTCTTACCTTCAAGGAGTTGACAATCTACCCAAGGAGATAGGGAGTAGACATAGATAACTGAAATGCAAAGTAATTTGCAGAAGAATGGAGCAGTAATAATTCTGAAAGATATGGTACCTCCCCTGTGTTTATCTGACCAATTTTTGCTCTGACCATTGTAGCTGAGACCACAACAAAATGTTTATGTATCATTCTTCCAATTTAACCCATTCTCACTGGGGCTAAGTATCATCAAGGCTTATTTTCCTCCTCCCCATCTTCAGCCTTACCTGTCATAGGGCCCAGATTAGGTACCATATCCCCTGTCTCCTCAAAGATGCTGCCTATTGAAGAAGGGATACTTAGAGAGTGTTTTCAAAGACTTCTAAAGCTTCACAAAAGGCGGGATTTGCATACCCGTTTCAGCTAAACCCTCTCAACTTGCAGGTGTCATTCATTTTCTGAAGAGCTTGTTAAAGGTTAATTACTCATGTGGTTTGGAACTAAGCAGGAAAGGGCAAAAGGCAGTGAAGAACAAAGTAGAATCAAATTCGAGGATACAGACTCTGCCATCTGCCTCTGCTTCCCATCTCCCTGGGTACCCAAGGAGCCCTCCACATTACGAGAGAGCCTAGAGATCTTTGCCTAACAGCATTGAGGCTGCAAGGGATTGACCCACAGGTCAGCTAGTCTCAGAGACTAGGTCTGGGACCCTGAGCCAGCCACTTCACCACATATCAACCTCAGTTTTCTTATCCATAAAACAAAGGGGTTAAATTTGATGACAACTAATATCCCTGGAAGTTCTAAATCTAGTTCTAAATCTAAACTAGTTCCTAGTTTAATCTCATCCTTTTACAAATGAGGAACTGGAAGTCCATCAGTGTTAAGCATCCCACCCGAAGATGTATGCCAGGATTTAGGACCTCAGAGCCAATATTCTTTCCACTGGATCACTTCCATTTCCATGCTGCCTCATCATTATTCTGCGGTCCAAAAAGGGTTGAGAAGGTACTTTCTGAAAGTTTTACTTGGTGCTCCAACCTGCTGACAGGGTCACTGTGAAGGAAAATAAATCCAAAGACTTGTTTCTTGATCACAGGATAGTAAATATACTTTTGCTCTTTGGGGCAATTATTTTGACATTGAAATATGTAAGTGATAAGAATGGGTGATTGAAAATTTATTCTACCACCAAGCATTTATTAAAAAGTGCTTTGGGTTGGCTCTGAGCCAGAAATTTGGGAAACAGAAGTAAAAATGAAATATCTCTGCCCCCCACAGTGTTTCAGTTCTATAAAGGAAGTTAATATGGGAATACATAAGTACATACAAAAAAAAGTATAACATTGATTGATTGAATCAGTCCAATAAATTTGGAATATAATCATTCTAGTGGGACAAAGAAAATATTCCCATTTTTAAAGTAGTGAGATAAGCACAAGGAATTGGAGAATGATACTGATTTGAAATACTTGAAGGACTGGCAAGTGGACAAAGGATAAACTTTGTTCAAATTGGTCCCCAAAGTGAAATGAGGCTAGAGAGGTAGGTTGAAGTTACATTGTTGAGGGCAATACCAATGAGGGATTTGTATTTTACCCAGCTAATAATAGTGAGCCTCTGAAGGCTTTTGAGAAAGGGATGTGATGTGAGCAAATCTGGACCTTGGGAAAATTATTTTTGGCAACTGTTTATAGGAAGTATTGGAGAAGGAAAAGATGTGAAGGAGTAGTAAGAAGTTTATTACAATGGTTCAGGTGAGAAATCATGAGGGTCTAACTGGGGTGGGAGCCATGGATTGGGGAGACTCATATAGGTTGCATATTATGTGATCCTTTATCGTCAATCTTCCTCCTTGTCTGGATCCTCATCTAAATACTTTTAACTTCCTTTCCCAACAAGAAAGTTTATGAATTTCAAGCAGGGGGATATCTTTAAATGTAATGTAACCCTGACTTCATGTGTAAGTGGGTGTGTTCCCTGAACAAAGCCCTCCCTCTCTTGATTGGACATTTTCTCTGATTGTCTTTCATTCCTGGAATGGTCTCCCTCCTCCATTCCCATTACTGACTTGCCTGATTTCTTTGTAAGTCCCAAATAAAATGTTGTCTTCTCCAGAAAGTCTTTTCTAATCCTTCTTAATTTCAGCACTCTTCCTTTTTTAAAACAACTTATTTGATATTCATCCTATTTATTCTATCTATCCATCTATTTAGTTTGCTTCATATATATTTGCGTGAATATTCTTTACTCCATTAATTTTAAGTTCTTTGTGGGCAGGGACTATCCTATTCCTCTTTTGTATCCCTAGGACTTAGCACAATGCCTGGTACATAGTAGGCACTTATTGTTTATTGAATTGAACAAGGTATGTTCTACCATATTCTCATTTCAGTTATAAAATCCCTAAAGAGAGAGAGCAACTTAATGTCTAAAGACAAAGTTATTGAGATCTCTGAAGGGAGGAGAGAGAAAAAAGGGAGACAGTGCACAAGTGCAGTAGCCTTGTGCTATTTTTTTTTCTGTGTGTGTGTGTGTGGGTGTGTGTGTGTGTGTGTGTGCATCATTTATTTATTATTTATTTATCTGTGCATCATTTCCTTTCACTCCTTCGGAGTTATTTCTTTTGGGATCCGCCACCATGCAATGCTGGTCCCAAAGTTTTTATTCTCCCCATGTCTCCTTGGTAGGAACTCCCAAGGCAAGGGAAGGGGAGGAGGAACTAAGCATGAATGAAATATAAATAATTTATTAAGCACAAGGAATACTTAATTCCTTTTTTCCAGTTACCTTTGGCTACTCCTATTACACTTCAAAAAACCTATATAGACCAGAATATTCTCACTCTATCTAGTGAGTTCTAAACAGGCCCATCTTCTCTTAGCAAGATATTGGTTCCAGAGAAAAGGTAACTAACTGTTATTTCTTGGGAACGGCCTTTATAGGGTAACTTGACCCTTGATTCCTCTACCATAGAAAACTCCTGAATAAGGAAGTGCTTTCTTTCTACTAATGAAGATCTGCATAGTCTCTGCAACTTAAAAAGTTACGAGAGCAGAAGTTTAAACATCAAATAGAAGTAGACCCCTATTGGCCACCTTTTGACTTAAAAAACACAAATTAACATCATCTGTATTGTATTATATTTTTAAATTTTTGTTAAAATATTTCCAAATGCATTCTAACTTGATTGGAACCACACTCTGTTGTTCTGCTGGATATATGAGACTGAATTTTGACATCTCAAAACCAAAGAATTAAGAGATTAAATATCTTGCTTGAAATCACAAACACAGTTTATATCAAAGGTGTGACTTAAATCCAGGTACTTGAATTCTATCTAGTGTAGAACCAGACAGAATGAGGTTTTCGGTACTAGGAAATTTCACCTGGAGTCATAATGTCTCAGTAGCCAACAACAATAAGGTAATCAGGATTGGGATGAGAATTCTGGCTAGTTAGGGTGTCCCTATCCCTCTGAACTTCCATTCCCCTTACTCTGCCCCATTGATCTGAAACTCCTTATGCTAAGAAGTAGAGCAAGTTTTCCCTCTTTTGGGATAAGTGCTACATATTGTTGTTGCATTCCTTTTCCTGTGAGGATGCCCTTGTTCCCCATCACTACAGGATGCCACCCACAGAGTATTTCACATTGCTTTGTACAAATTAGGTGATCAATGAATATTTTTGATTGAAATTAGATTATAAAGGAGGAAGGTATGAATGACAGACAGTTGTATATACCCTGGAAAGTCATAGGAAGGTGAGGGGAAAGATGGAAAAACTTAAGGGGGGAAAATGTTTTCTCAATAGGTACTTAAGGGGTTAAAGTTGTTCTCTGAGCTCTGGGTGTGAACTACATAGTGTCTTAATAATGCGTCTAATACCTGTGCATTTATGTAAGCAGAACAAGTGAAAACTTGCCTCACAGAAATTAGATTAAACAGTTGAAGGAGACAGTCATTTTAATAAGGAGCTTCTATATAAAAACCCTTGATACTTCATTATCTATTTATTCCTCTCAGTCACTCAATTTTATTTTATCCTTCGTAATTAAAAAGGAGACAAAATCAAGTCTTTAAGAAATGATCCAATGCCACGGTGTTTTGTGTAAACAATTTTGGTTGGATAGATTTGGGTTGCCTCCATTCGTCATTAGTGGCTAGTATTTTAGCTGTTCCTCTTGATCGAGGATTTTTCTTTCTTTTTGTCTTCTTCCAATAAGGTTTTTCTGCCAATGTTTAGTCTTCATCAACATAGCCAAAATGTAGACAGGTATTTAAAATTAACCAAACGCTTTTCATTTAGGAGGCTTAAGCTAGGTAACTAAGTGGATAGAGCACTGGGTTGGGAATCAGGAAGATCTGAGTTCAAATGTTGGCCTTAGACACTTGTTGTGTGAGTTGTGTGATCCTGGGTAAGTCACTTAAACTCAATTTACCTTAATTTACCAGAGAAGGAGATGACAAACTAGCCTAGTGTCTTTGTCAAGAAAACCCCATGGGAAACAAAAATCAGAAAGCATTAGACATGACTGAGCAACAACCAACACTTTGCATATATGTTCTCCTTCACTATAATCCTAGGAGGAAGATCTTGTTATCATTCTCATTTTACAGAAAAGGAAACTGAGGCTCGGAAAACTTAAATGGTTTTCTCATGATTACATGATAAGTCTGAAGCAGAGCATCTTAGGATTATGGATCTAAAGTTTGATGGGAACGTATAGGACATTTGGACTATTCCCTACACTTCCTTTTACAGGTAAGAAAACAGATCTAGAGAAGCTAAGCAGGTTGTCCAAAATTATAGCGGGGGAAAAAAGAGTTTTGAATCAATATTCTCTAGCTCCCAATCCACTGTTCTCTCTTCTATTGTACCACTGGAATTTTCTTGATGCTAATTCTCCATCTTGCCTTACTCCTTCTTCCAGCTTATGGTAGAGAAAACCAAGCCTACTAGTAAAAAATGTATTGACATATATAATAATATAACTAGGTATAAACTACACCCAGAGTGAACACACTCAAAAGTGCTTTTTCCCATCCTGTCATCTTGTCACTTGCCCCATTCCCTTCAGCAAATGTATTTGTGGGCAGTGTGAAACACTGATATTACGACTTGCCCATTAAAATGATAAAAATGTCACAATGTGGAAAAAAGGGCTATCTTGGGAGGTTGTGAAAACTTCTTCACTTGAGGGTCTATAAGCAAAGATAACTTGGCAGGTGTAAAGTAGAGGGCATTCTTGGTCAGGTAGAGGGTAGGACTAGGTGGTGTCTGGGATTCCCTGCACCTCTGGGATTCTTCAGTTCTCAGACAAGACACAAGTCATGTGACCATAAATCTAGAACTGGAAGGCATCTCAGAGACCACTTAGTCCAAACTCCTCACTTTATAAATGAGGCACCTGAGCCCTGGCAGGAAAAGGGAAGTGCCCTACCTGGGTCACATAGAATTAGGAGCAGAGAGGAGATTAGAATCTCTGTTTGGTGATTTCAGTGCATTTTTTCCCCTCTCTACTCTATGCATCCATTTATCCATTTTTTCTCTGTCTCCATCTTTTAAATCTTTACCCAATATAAACTTTTCTCTATTGGTGCAAATATAAAACAGTCTGAACTTTATAGTGAAAGTAAATTCATTGAAGGTAAAAGCAGATGTTGTGTAATGCATAGTAAGTCAATATTCCCTATCGTTAAGTGGAGTCCTCATATTTTCCTTTTAAATCCCTCTTAATAACCCTCAAAGCAGCCAGTATGGAATAGAAAACTATATAGTAAATGTCCTTTCCTTCTCTTTCTCTTTCTCTCTGTGTGTCTCTATCTCTCTGCAAGGCAACTTAGGTTATGTCCCACAGCTTGTAAGTATAGGTGGCTGAGGGTAGATTTGAACTCAGGCCCTTCTAATTCTAGGGCCAGTGCTTTATCTACTATTTTATCTCTCGGTGCACATGTCTTTTCCTTAGTAAGAAAATGAAGCCTCATGTGATCTAGATTATATTATCTATGTCTCTATATCTAGATCGTTTCTAGGTAACATTCTGAATCTTTAAGACATTTGGGGTTTCTTTTTTTCTCTAGGCTTAACCATTCATAGTCTACTGTTTTGGAGAATTCAGACAGTTCAGTAAAGAATGAGGGCCCTTACTGGGATGCTTTAAGGGGTGTTTGTACTCTTCAGGATAAGAAAGGGAGAATTTAGATAAATTTATTCACCATTGATTTTAGAACCAAAAAGGGCAATATAAGAGATAGCCACAACTCCAAAAGACTATTCAAGACTTGCCAAGGAAATCTGAAGATCTCTCATCAATTTACCAAAACCTTGTTGAGAACCTGATATTTTCCAAGTACTGGGGAGGAATAAAAAATACTCTACTTATTCTCAAAGACCTAACATTCTATTTTGAGTAGACAACATACATCTAAACAGTGGGAAAAGCACAGAAAGTGAAATCAGAGACTTGAGTCATGACTCAGTTAGGAACCTCAGTTTTCTTATTTGTAAAATGAAGAGGTGGTATTAGACATCCTGTAGGGTTCCTTCTAGTTTGAAATTTATGGCCTTATGCTCTATCTTTATCTTTATCTTTATTTTTTTTTATTTTTAAAGCTTTTTACTTTAAAAACATATGCATGGATAATTTTTCAACATTGACCCTCGCATCGCCTTGTGTTTCAGATTTTCCCTTCCTTCTCCCTATCCCCTCCCCTAGATGGCACGCAATCCACTATATGTTATATGTTAAAATACATGTTAAATCCAATATGTGTAAACATTTTTAAACAATTATCTTGCTGGACAAGAAAAATCAGATCAAAAAGGAAAGAAAATAAGTGAGAAAACAAAATGCAAGTGAACAACAACAAAAAGAGAGAGAATATTATGTTGTGATCCACACTCAGTTTCCACAGTCCTCTCTCTGGGTGCAGATGGTTCTCTTCATCACAAGATCATTGGAACTGGCCTCAATCATCTCATTGCTGGAAAGAGTCACATTCATTAGAGTTGATCATTCTATAATATTGATGTTGCCGTGTACAATGATCTCCTGATTCTGCTCATTTCACTTAGCAGTTGTGATCTATTTTGAAAGGGTATGGAAAAAACAAACAAACTAACTAACTAAAAACTGCAGACTAAGGCTAGGTATTAGATAAGAAATGAATTTTGAATAGGTAGAGCTTCTTGGAAGAAACTGAGAATTCTAAGAGGCAGACATGAAGCTAAAGGTCATTGAGGAGCCCATGGAGGAGAAAGACTATGAAAAGATGACATGGAACAACTTTGCCATCAACCTATGTCTATTTGGATCTTTCTACTCTTTTCTTTTCTTTAAGTCTTTATGAAATCAGTGATAGACATCATGATAAGCATATAGAGTAGCCTAATCTCTATTTGAAGGTTGGGAGAGGATTGCGCACAATGCAATCACAATTCTTTTCAGAAAATATTCTGCTGCCTCCTTACACCCATATCTTTCATTTCAAAGACTGGCTCAGGGTCTGATAGCCAAAGTGTGATGTAATATGGGTAGATCACTAAAGTGGGAAATAGATGATTCCAAATTTGAATCTAGCCTGTATTACTTTACTTTGTATCCTGGGAAGACTTAGAGAATTCATTTCACGTCCTGAACCCCAGTTCTCCTGCAAAATTAGAAAAGTTGGCTAGATGACATCCAAGGTTCCCTTG
This sequence comes from Sminthopsis crassicaudata, assembly GCF_048593235.1. Taxonomy (NCBI): domain Eukaryota; kingdom Metazoa; phylum Chordata; class Mammalia; order Dasyuromorphia; family Dasyuridae; genus Sminthopsis; species Sminthopsis crassicaudata. The sequence goes on along the minus strand of NC_133621.1, from coordinate 31,997,325 downwards.
AGTTCAAATTTTTATGATTTTAACTCTGAGCTTTTTTTTTTTTTTCCCTCTCTGATGATGACCTTATAGGAATCTCAGACAAGGCAAGGTCATCCAGTTTTTCCATAACTGGAAGTTGGGATAACATGTAAGTCCATTCTAGAAAGAAATGTCAGGAGCAATGGGAAGATTCAGTTTAGGTGGGAAGAGGGATTTGTGTGCAGCCTGATTGTAGAAGAAATAAATGAAAAGGGTGGGGGCTTTATCAGCATTCCCTATCAACTTTCTTGTTTGACTATCAGCTAGTTGTACAACACCCTCAGATTGTCATTACAGCTCAAGAAAAAATATTGTTTTATTTCAAACAGTTAATATTCATCAAACGTTAATGAAAATACATAACAAATAATTATGACAAACACAGTGTCTGATTAAGATGAAGGGGATGACAATCCCCGTGAATTTTTAATCTGAAAAATAAAGAACGTTACATTAATATGACTTAATTATATCATTAAATATTTAAAATTACCTTCTTTAATAGATTTTATTTTTATTTAATATATTTCCTTTTAAGATGTCTATAACACTTTTATGAGATTTATACATAAAACCATATCAACTGGGATGGCCAAAAAGAATTTAAACTTAATATATTCATCATATTGATCACAATTTCCATTTTATTTATTCTTTAGAAAAGCTAATAAACCCTTTACACTTTTTCCATATAGAGCGATAAATAATTAATGCCATTTCAAATATATGCCATGTCATATACTATTTAGGGGAGAAAAAACACACATACAAACCAACCCAGCACTTTATTATACATTCCATCTTAATATGCTCTGCTTACAATTAATGCTACATTTTTACAGGAAAACATAATTAACTTTGTGAATCAGTATTGCAATGACCACATTTAAGCAGTTGAAGTTATCAGGAAATCGGTTCTGAGTTGGCCCCTGAACACTCTTTTATTTTTCAGTTCTGACTACAGGATGAATGAGATCACTTATGCCATTGCAAGTATGTCCAGCACTTTGACGTAGGTGGTTTGAAAAGATGAAGGATTGTATTTGAATTCTGTGTTCTCTGCACCTTTCTATTTGATACCAAACTCCAACACAGCTTTTGATATTTATTCTTCATTCGGCTTTTCAATTGGTTTTTTTTTTTTTTTTTAAATGAAAAAGCAATACCTCTTTGGAAATTGCTAATAGGATGGACAGCTGTGACTTCTTTTGTTGGTTATCTTCTGTTGCATTGTGTGAATTATGCACTTGGATAATTAAAATCATTTTGACTCTCATATAAGAGGCCTTTTGAGTGAGGAAGAAAGTGTGGGAATCATTTATGCATTACTGAATTTTAAAGAAAGGTCGGAGCTACGGGACATCAGTATTTACACCTTCCAGTGGATCAATTCTGTGATTAAAAAAAGACATGATAGCCAGATCCATGAATGCTATATTGCATGAAAAAATATGTTCATTGAAAGCAGCAAAGCTTTTGAAATAATAATATTAGCTCACATTTATATGGATCTTAAAGGTTGAAAAAGGATTTATTTTGTATGCATTATTTTATTTGATCTTCATAGCATCCTTTGAAGGTAGGTATTACTTGTGTTCCTATTTTACAGATGAGTAAACTAGGACTCAAGAGGTTAAATATCTTGCTGAGATCATACATCTAACTAGTATTCAAAGCGGTTATAACCCAGTCTTCCAGACTCCACTTCTGACCCTCTATAAACTCTTGCCTCTCTTAACCAGATCTACAAACGATAATATTTTTTTCAAAAGTTTGATTTATTTGGGTTGGCATTTAACACACATTTCCTGGAATTTTGGTAGTTTTTTCATTTCAGTGTTTTTTTTTTTTGTTTTGTTTTGTTTTTTGTTTTTTGTTTTTTTTTCTGAATGATAGAGCAAACTATAGTCAGAACTATTCTTATCAAACAGTCTCCCATGTTTTTGTTAAGATAGTATAGAAGGTTAAAAACAAACAAACAAAAGATAACATTGTCCAATGATCTGCTGAGTGTTGTCATTAGTGAAGATGTAAAATAGAGTGAGACATGTTCAAAAAGTATTCACCCGTACTTTGGAAGATGATGTGCACAGAATCCAGCAAGAAAAGAATTCATTAATGACATTAAATTTCTCTAAATGTTTAATTTATAGATGACTTATTAATTGCATCATGCTTACAAAAATTGTAGACCCTCCATGAAATCCATAGGAATTTTAAGAAACGTTGTCTACTCATCCACAATGAAGACACAAAGTGGATGAAACATGCATGTTATTGAGAGTATGACATACAGCTAGCTATGGAGGTAGATGATTAAGCTTTTATCTGACTAGATATTGTAGATTATGTTGGAAAAGATCGAACTGGACCCTGTTTTATGGAAATCACACTGGACCTTCAGGGATCTCAAACTGTCGAATGCCACGCACAAAATGAAACCCTATTGCCTTAACACCAGTATTCTCTTTGCTATTAGATATGATTCAAAATTACATGGAACTCAGAGGAAGATGAAAAGCCTTATAGGGTTATAGATCTGGAAACTAGTTAATATAGTGCACTAGTGCTAGACTAAAATAGAAACAGATCTCTAGGAGCTGCATACTGACTTAGAAAACCACAAATTAACATTACATTGTACTGTGTTTTTATTTATTTTCTTGAACATTTCCAATGATATTTTTATCTGATTTGGCAGCACTCAGGAACTTTTCCAGTTACCTTGAATTTGACGCCTCTGATGTAATGTATTGAATGCCAAATTTAGAATCAGAATGACATATTCAAATCCTGCCTTAAATTAACTGTGCGACAAGCTACTTAACCTCTTTCTCACTCTTTGCAGTTTCCTTATCTGGAAAATGGGTATAATATTAACTTCAACCCAAGGGCAGTCTGGAGTCAGCTCAAACAAATTAGGAGAGGAGAATATAACATTTTCAGTGTGAGCATTTATACCTTGGAAATCAGCAAACAAACCCAATCAAGCTTTGATTTGTGGTTTTGCTGACTGTCTAGACCTAAGAAAGTGATGAAGAAAATAGCAATAAGGTGTATTAAACTTTAAGCATGTTGTGAGTAAAAAAATTTTTGGAGAGCCAGGTGTTAAACGGTTATCAACACTCCCTTGTACTTAACCTACATGGATGCTATAAAGATTAAATGACATTTGTATATAATATATCATATATGAGTGGACCAATTTCCAGAATCTAATCTATCTCTGATATTTTATGACTGAATTCAGATTCTGTGGCATTTTCATAAAAATTTTAGTGGGGTAACATTCTGGGAGATATCTCTTACTCTGTCTAGATATCTATCTGTGTGTGTGTGTGTGTGTGTGTGTGTGTGTGTGTGTGTGTGTGTACGTTATCCATCTATTTATCTATAGATCTATCTGGCCCACCACGATCACCAAGAGAAATTAAATGGTTTACCTAACGTCATGCATGCAGTTAAGTGGCAGGGTGAGGAATAGAAGCTGTGGCCCCTGACTTCAAATGTAATGTTCCCTACAGAATGTGATATATGATAGATTTCTGTAGGCTGCATGAGGCATGTGACAACAAGCACATGATCTCCAATATTTTGGATGATTACTTTGTAGACATGGATAGGAGCTTCAAATGCTACAAAGCCTTGACAGGATCCCATTGTGCATCACAGAGTCAATTGGATGAACTCATACAGCTATCAGTGTTTCAGGATATCCAGGAAACTTGTGGTCTGAAATAAAAACAAAGAGAGTTATAAGGAAAGAAGATGAATCTGGCTATGAAGATACCAGGGTTCCAGTTCTAGCTCTTGTCATTAACTAACTGTGTGACTAGGGAAGTCACTTAACCTCTTTAAGGGAATGTACCAAGCATTTATTAAACTCCTATTATGTGCTAGGCATTGTGCTAAGTGCTTTACAAATATTATCTTATTTGACCCTTGGTCTTTTTATTTGTCAAATCCTTAGTAGCTTGATATAGTGAAGTGTCTCAGCTCTGGAATCAGAGGGATCGGATTCATATTCTGCCTCTGTCACCAATGCCACTTTAACCTTTCTGGGTCACAATTTGTTCTTCTCTAAAATGAGGAGGTTGAACTAGAATGATCGCTAAGTTGTCTTCTAGCTCTAAATATAATCCCAATTGCTTCTTTCTTTGAATACACTTGATACTCAACAAATGTCATGGAATTAATATGCCAGGGAGATAGTAGATAAAAAATTAATTCACTGTTGATGACATAGGCATTCATGATATGACCTCTTCCCTTGATTTTATTGTATGTGAATTCCATTCCAGCAGAGAATGAAATAATACTTGGATAATGGAAGCTTTCTCTACCTAAACATCTTCACAAAATGCATCTCTTGTGCAATTAATAATTGAATAAAGTAATGATCAGGATAAGGACATTGAATATCCACCAGTTTTATTCTCTTTACATCTCTGATGGAGAATTCTGAGGACAGACTCACTAGCATTTATCTACCATAGTCCAAATTATATTCTCTAAAAGAGAATCTATCAACAAGAGTAATGGCCTGATGATGAGATTTGGAAGTTAGTGCTTCCACATTGGGCCTAGAGAATATAGTCACTACTTCGGGCCATATTGGACAGAAGATTCTGAATTTTATCCTGGAGGCTATAGACCCACTAACATTTATCTACCATAGCCCAAACTATATTCTCTAAAAGAGAACCTATCAACAAAAAGTAATGGAAGTAGCCTGATGAGGAGATTTGGAAGTTAGTACTTCCACACTGGGCCTAGAGAATATAGTCACTACCTCGGGTCATATTGGACAGAGGATTTTGAATTTTATCCCGGAGGTAATAGGGATCTATTGAAGATTTTTGAGTGGGAGGAATAACATAGTCAGAGTTGTGCTTTACGAACATTTGTCTGATGAAGACCTACACCAAGGTAGTGGCTATGTGTGTGTGTGAAGAGAAAGACAGTCAGGATGGATGTTGAAGATGTAGAAGTAATAGGATTCGTCACTTACTTTTAGTAGAATATAAATGGATTTTCAATCAATGGGAATCTTTATTAATGACTATTATTAAATGTGTATTATTACTATTGGTTACATGTGAATAGATCAGAAAAAATATAAAATATTATCTTTAGAAAAGAGGGAAGATAAAGAATCATGAAAAAATGAGTGCTATCACTCACTGGCTTTTCTTAGTCATTAAAACTGTCTTCCTGGGAACACTAGGGACTTGCCTCAGGTGACCTTAATGCTTTTAAATCATTTGATTTCCTGTTTTCTCTGCCCGAGGTCATATGTCTTTTGCCTTCATGAAAACTAAGGAGAGAATATGATGGCTTCCTGACAGATCTGTACCTGCCACAATGACCTGAATACCAATTGGAAAGGCCATAGTCAAGGTTATGCTTGATTTTGTCCTCAGAGGAGGGAAGAGGCCAATGTTGCAAAGGCATTTATAATGTAGGGCACTCTTTAATATTCCAAATATTTATTGAGATCATTCAGGGAAAGATTAGCCAACTGGGGATTTCCTTGGATTTTTGTCTCTTTATTTTCCCTCCTCTTGGCAATTTTATTGCTGGTTAATACTTTGATTAAACACTGGGAAGGAGGTAAGAAGTGAGTTTTGAGGTAGTTCAACCCACAATAGGATGGGTAATAATGATAGTGTCCTCCAGATTCTCCATCAGAGATTTAAAAGAATAAAACTGGTATAATACTATGTCCTTATCTTGGTTATTTCATGATTCAATTATTATAAACCCAGAAAGATATATTTTAAGAGGATATCTGGATGGAGATTAGAGTAGGAGTAGTAAAGTAGACAAGGTCTCCTGAATAATTTACTAAATGAAAAAAAATTGAACTTCTTTTCTGTGCAAAGTGCTGGGGACACACACTCACCCCTTATCCCCCCCAGAAAACAGTCCCTGCTCTCAAGGAGCTTATATCCTTTTTTATTTATTTATTTTTTTTTATTTTATTTTTTTTTGAGGCAATTGGGGTTAAGTGACTTGCCCAGGAATTATTAAGTGTCTGAGACGAGATTTGAACTCAGTTCCTCCTGATTTCAGGGCTGGTGCTCTATCCACTGTGCCACCTAGTTGCCCCAAGGATCTTACATTCTAATGGGAGAGACAACACTTAAAAGGAAACTACCAATGATATAATGCCCATACAATTCATTATTTAAGCTACCAATCAGATAGAAAGGCCCTTAGTTCTTAAGGCACAGTAGAAAAGCACGTAGTAATACCTCTTCTTTAATGTCATTCTCACTGACAAAATTATATCTGTTTCTGATGTAGCACTATTTAATCATGTCAGAGACTTTGCTGTAAGGACATATCTTCTTGGGTCCTTTACTAACTGTAGTTTCTGGGAAAATGGGGACTATTGCACCTGCTGAGGCAGCTGTTGTGTTGAGGTTCATTTATTTCAAACATGTCTGGCTCTCTGGGACTCCATTTGGGGGTTTTCTTAGCAGAGATGTTATTGCAGTTTGCCATCTCCCTCCACAGTTCATTTTCTAGATGAAGAAGCTGTGGCAGACAGGCTTAAGTGACTTGCCCAGGATCACACAGTTAGTAAATTTCTGATTTCAAGCCTGACACTCTCTTCACTGCCCTGTAAGCAGGTATCCGATTGTCTTTTCACATGGGTTGCTTCCTAGGATAAAAACTCTGGAGTTTGGGCTAGAAGCAAGCTCCATGTCTGGGATACTGCCATTCCCAGAGTCCCTTGGACTCTGGTTGATGGCAGTTAGTTAGCAGGTGGTGTTGGTGGCTGTGAAGACTGGCCCTTTCTCTTCAGAGATTGCTCCCATCATTGATGGCTGCAAAGCCTTAGCTAGAAGCAGTGAGCTGCCTAGAGACCACTGTTCTTTTGAGGTCTCTTGAGTTCAGGATTCTGCACTATCTACTATCTACACAATGGTCTGAGAAGAGATAATATGGCAGTGTTTTGACTTATCTGGCATGGCCTATTTCCCGTGTCTCCCTCCTGAGGCCTTATTGCTTCAGCTTTTCAGGTTGGATTTGAAATGGGCCAAAATGAAGTATAACATGGTAGGGTAAGGAATGAAATTTTGGAATCATCGATGGACTATATAGCAAGTCTTTTAGTGTCATGAGAAGTGGGAAGTCCAAAAGGTATTTCATTATAAACACTTACTTACTGGCCTCTGGATCTAAATCTGGGAGTGAGATTGATGAATTCTGACCGTCGATCTTGGTTCTTTACTGACTTCCACCAAGACCAACCATTTTAGTTTTCAGTGACACAGGGTCTCATTTTAGAGAAAAAGACGAAGAATGACATTTGGGTTTTGATAAATGAATGCCTTTATAGGATTCAGAGAAAAGAAATGATCACGGGGTAAGAGTGATAAACAGGGGTACGGTAGGGCTTAATGGACTTGCATATCCCCTTGTGCTTTTACTTATGGTAAAGATAAAGGAAAAAAAATCCTCAGGAAATGTGTTTGTTGTGTCGGCATGCAGACTGTCAATCAGCATCCAATCAGTGACCTACTTTTTACAATTCTCAAGGTAATTGCTCTATACAACTCAGAGTTACTGATGCCAATTTCTTCTTCCAAACTGACAAAAGGGAACATGAATTGTCAAAGTGTACGTTATTCCTTGGAAATCTTGATAATTTTTTTATTTAATATACATGTAGTCATACTGTGGATTTTGCCATGGACCCAAAGAATTCCTGCTATGTCCTTGTCTTTAAAGCAAGAAACTCCTTTAAAGTAAGGAGTCCTCATAGTATTATTGGAGATAATAAGGCTTGTAGGGTTTTGTACAAATTTGTTTGCAATCGAGTTATTTCCAAAATTAAAAAAAATAAAACAAAACATTTTTGTACTAAGGACTTGATACTTCAGAGCAATTTAGGGGCAGAAGACAGGGATAGGGATAAGACCTATAATTTCACTGTGATAGAGAACTCCCTCATGAGAAAATTCACTTTACTAATGGAGGTCAGTGTCTTTTCTGCAACTGCTAGTTTTAGAGAATTGCCTAGGACACTGAGAGTTTAAGAGACTTGTCCAGTGTCATTCGGTATCCTAGGTAAGATTGAACCTGGATCTTCCTGGCCATTCTTCTACATTACACTGGGTCAAAAATATTGCCATAATAACAAAAGATAGAAGATGAGAATGTGAAATTTGGGAGGGATCTCAATCATTTAATCATTCAGTCTGTTTTTTCATCTGTAAAATGGGTAAAATAAGGCTCCTCCTATTAACCTTATAAGATTATTTTGATAAAAAAATATTTTATATAACTTGAAATGCTAAAGGAATGTTATTAAATCTTCAAGTTCAAAACTCTCATTCCACCAATAAGGAAAGCGATCTAAAGAATATCAGTGATGTATTCATAGTTTCCCTTCCTATCTAGTGTAATTGCTGAGACAGGAACCCCAACTTTTAAATTTTAACTGATAGGCTATTTTCATTCCAGATATTGGACCAGGATTGAATAGAAAATGCTTATACTGCCCTTTGCTAACAGACATCATTCACAGAGAAAGCATCCGTGGTTTTGGTAAAAACATATTTTGTTTCTCAATGAAAAAGAAACAATGAAAAAAATCCCTCCCCAGCCCCTAGTTTCATTTAGTAAATACCTCAATATCTGCTGTCACTTTAAAAAAAGTCAATATCATTATGTCAAGAACTTGTACTATTTGTCTTAAATTACTTAAGGTGAGTCACTTTCTTTGTCCATCCCCCCCTCCCCCATGTTGGGTGATTTATTTTAGAATATGTCATCCCATGGATTCTTGTTCTTGTATAGATTTTGAGGAGATGGATGCTCAGGTCTTTTATGAATCCATGATTCTAGGAAATTAAAACACCAAAATTATCATTTTAGTAGTAGAATCCCAATATTTAGTAGGTGGAGTTTATGAATTTCCACCATTTGACTTACTGGTGCAGCATTTCAAATGACTTCCATTTGATAAAGAATCCAAACTGTGTGAATGTTTAACTGAAAACTCTCAGATGAGTAAAGAGAAAAGTTATGGAGAGATAATGGATGGGAGGAATCCTATTTTAGCTGAATAAACTAGATGGCATCTTGATTTCCTACCAGTGGCCCCAAACTATTGACAGGTAATGATTTTGAAATAAATCAAATGCTTTGATGTGTACAGAAGTTATGGAGCATTTTATAGGAAGTAATAATATTAAGTAATTCAATTGAGCTAATTACTAGTTAATCTGACATCTAATGAAATAAGTAACACTAAATATGACACAGCCACCTTTATGGACTTAAATTTTAATCAATTCTAGAAGAGAGTCAGAGGTGCCATTTTTGCTGATGTGAGTAGATCTAAGATGGAGGACATTGTAAGAAAAAGCTTTCAATCACACACCCTTCCTTTTGGACACTGATCTTCAGATAGGTTAGCTAGACTTCATTGTAATTGTTAACATAAGTTAGCTATCTCATTTAAAAACAAGCAATTCATAGCATTTTATATTGAATAACACATTGATGTCATGGCTTCTCATTCATTTTGATTTTCTGAAATAGCCTTTCCTTTTGCTGGATTAATTTTAAAGGCTTAATTCTTATCAGCTCGTTCATATTACCTACATATCATTTAAAGTGTCTTTTGTCAAGTGGGCATGAATAAAGAGAGGTCAAGAATAATTTCCACCACATCTAAAATCTCTCAGGCTATTTGTCTAATTGTCTGTCTTCTATGCCCTCCATCCCCACCTCAGAACTTGTTCTGCCTCCGTGTAACTCATTCACACTAATCACATCATTGGATGTGAAAGGCTGTCTTTGCTAATAGGTCCCATTTCAGTTATTTCAAAGTGATGCAATCACTAAATCATCGATTTAGAAAGGAAGGGGCCCAAGAGGTCATTGAGACTAATAAACTATACAATGTCAGTGTTTCTCTGGGTTCCAATTATTTTATAAGGTAATTCTGTTACTGGTTCTTTCTTACATCAAAGAGTAGTTATTTTTCTTTTCTATTATATTCTTTGTGTCTAGATATACTCAAAACTTGTTTGGTTTGTGTGTGTGTGTGTGTGTGTGTGTGTGTGTGTGTGTGTGTGTGTGTTTAGATTTAGGAGGGACCTTAGAGAAAATGGAGTCCAATTCTCTTATTTATAACTGAGGAAACAACTGAGGCACAGATAGGCTAAGTGATTTGGCTAAGATCACACAGGGAGTAAGAAAAATTACAGAGCAAATTTGAACACAGATTCTCTAATTCTAAAGCCAGGACTAGTCTGATATTTCACAGGGGGCATGGAGGTGGTACTAGCCTCTTGAAGGCAAAAGATTAAACTTTGGCAAGTTCTATTACCCTGGAAAGGCTTTGTGTATGGTATTAGTTTTAAATTGTTTCTCAAGGATCAGGCTTAGCAAATATGGACAAGTAGATTAGTTACTTGGTGATGATTTTTATTTTGCTTATGTTTTTGGAGAGAAGCAGCTAGGGCAATCATGTCTATGTTCTTTCTCTTGAGAAAAGGACATTCCATTTCTTTCTAGCATTAGAACATAATATGACTAGATGAGTGCCCTGCTAAAGTAAGATGACACATGTACACAGTCTTCGTGAACAAGATTGTGTTGCTGATCTAAATATGATTAAGTTATATCCTCAAATCTCTCATGCAATCAGAATTATCTTGGTCAGACTTTATTTCCTGATAGATTCCATTCAACTAACTCATTGAAATATTTTGAACAGTATGCAGTCTAGCTGGTGGAATGAAATCTTCCAAGGTTTTCCTGTGAAATGTGAAACTTTGCAATATCCCTTAATATACCATGTTATCACTGTAAAAGAAATGCAAAATCAATTGTTAATTTTATTTTTAAGAAAGGGAAAATGTTGAAACCTTCTAGTTATAGGCTTCCTTCATTGCTACAAATCTTTATTTCAGCAAAAAATAATGCTATCACCCTAAGAAAATAGACAAGATGGTACATAGAATTTGTATTTGTTTTTAAGGATTCTTTTTATCAACGTTTCCTTTCCTCCTTGAGTCATGCAAGACCTTTTCTAACATTTCTGACTAAAAGCCATGCTGGAAAGTCTCACCTATTTTCCTTTTTGTTCTCTTACCTATTTCGACTAGAGTGCCAGTGCTGATGAAAAATCCTTTGGGAAGCCAAATGCAAGTTTGTGCTATCAACTATTTATAGCAATCAGCTGGCTTCTCCAATCCCTCATTAGATCAATCATAGCCATTGTCTCCCAGTTGAGTGGGAGATAGTTACAGGTGGAAGAAGGCATGATGTCTCTAATTCAGCAAAGTCTCCCCCCACCCCCCAGGAAAGCTGCAAAGAAATTACAATCAAAAGGAAGACTTTTCTGGAAATTAGGAGGTTTAGATGCAGGCTTCTTGAGAGCCGTCTGGATTCAGTGTGGAATCGAAAATAAAAATTTAAAAGAAATGAAAAACAACAACTATGACAACAACAACAAACACGAGCTCAATGCCAAATCTCTTTCTTCCAAGGACATGGACAGACCACCATTCTGGGTGAGTTAAATATCTCCTCATTGGGAAGACAGCCCCATTTGGATGGGCTGGTCCCTTTCAGCCCATTTATCTGGGAATGTCTTTTACAGGTGGCTTCTGTTATTCAGGCCAAGTTCCATCTCTACCATCAAACTAAGAACTGTATATTATGGGCTGTTGGTGGCTGAATATTTTAGGAGTTCTCTTTCTCTGCTCTTTTCCTCCCCTTTTTCCTTTGGCCTGTCTAGACACGAGAGTAGTGAGCCAGCAGCATTCATGATGAGGGGGTGGTAGAGAAAGGATCATCCAAATTTCAGTTGGCCTCTAGTTGATTGGGCTGGTGTGGCCCTTGGAGTCTGTTGAACTTATTTGGCTCCTCACAAGTGAAAAAAGCATGGCTCCAAATGAGTTTATTTGAAGGAGTTAACGAAAGTGCTAGATATTTGCTACCCACTGGCAGAGGAAAAGTAGTGCACATGTCTGAATAAATAACGGAAAATGGCTTCTCACTGTTCAGGAAGTACAATCAATTTGAAATTAGGATTATGGAAACATCTGTGAAAATTCAAGTGTCATCTCAATTTGGGCTCATTCAGATCCTGTATTTTTCAACTTCCCAAGCAGTGCATTTAAAATCTAATCCTAATTAACACACATAGTTTAATTATAGCCAACAAAATATTCTACAAAAATTGTGTGTGCTGGTTGGGGGGTTGGGTGGGGAGGGAGGAGGCGAGGGAGAAACCAGACAAATGTTCACTGATTGTAAAAATTCTTGTTTGGTTAATAATATAAATCCTCCAGATTTTAAACACACACTGAAGTTTGCTTATCATGAATCAAAGTGACATAAAAAGCACGAAGCATGCATTCTGTAGTATTCCTACCCACCCCCAACCCCCTCCAGCCTCTTCTTAGTTCTTGTTAACCTGAAAAGAACAAAGATGGTCTTGAGCTTTTAAACTTGTCTTGCCTTTGTAAAGGGCTGTGTGTGTGTGTGTGTGTGTGTGTGTGTGTCCATGACTGATCAGAAGATAAACCTTTATGGTTGAATGTGAGTAAATAAATAAAGGAATAAATCTATTTCCATAAATCGAACTTTATGACCTGTTGTCTTAATGATGAGACATAGCTCGAAATCTCGGAAGATTGGACTAGAGGTGCATTGGAAGGGAAAGACACTTTTTTTCCCTAGACTTTTTATAGATCATCCAGGACCCAGAAATGAGCCATCCTGGCATTTTTCCTTACTAATAGCAGAAGGGAATAGCAAATGATTATATCTAATTGGTAAAGAAATGACAAGAGGATCTACTATCCTGGAAGCAGCATTATATAGTGAATTCAAGATTACGGGCAGGAAAGACCCTTATAAATCATCTAATCCAATTTTCTCGTTTTACTTATGAGGAATCTGAGCCACAGAGAACTAAAGTGAGTTGTGCAAGGTCATATCACTGGTAAGTGGAAGAGCTTGGATGTAAACCTGACATCTAACTCCAAAGTAGCATTTGTTTTTTGCTTTCCTTTGGTCTGTATCAATTCTAAATCCCCTCCTCCAAAATATTTTCATTAAAATCATCTTTAAGGGGACAGATAAACACTCATATTATTCCAATCTTTGTCACGTTGATTGACTATTTTTGGGTCAATGAAGAATTTGGGAAAAAAAATAAAACTTTTAGATGAAGATCTACAAATTTTCTCTTTCTGTGTGCTATGTTTCTGTCTTTCTGTCTCTGTCTCTCTCTCTCTGTTTTTCTCTGTCTCTATCTGCTTCTCTCTGTCTCTGTTTCTTTGCCTTTCTGTCTCTGTCTATCTGTGTGTGTCTTTCCTTTGTTTAAAGAGAGGCCTTGTAAACTAAATCCCATTGGCACAGAATATGGAGCACTGTCCAAATTCTTTTGGCATGGGGGTGGTGCAAAATTTGTTGAAATAAAAGGAAAATTTGACAGTATTTTATTCTTTGGAAATTTCTGTTTTATGGTATTTGATGTGGCAGAATTTGACCTGTACAAGACCTGTATAAAACCTATATAAGAACAGTTTTAAGCTGTTGACTGATGTCCATGAGAAACACTGACAAAAAAGTCTAAAACTTGTCTGGATAGCTGAGGGAAGGGAGGGCAGCATCTCTACTTGCATGAACAGCAGTGGGATGGCCCTGGTATAGACCCAGCTTTGAAAACCCAATTCATTTTCTTTAGTGCTTAATGGCCTGGACACTTGCTTTGTTTATAAATCAATTCTATCCCTTTGTTCAGCATGATTTTCAAGAATTTTATAACAATGGGGCAGCTTTCAGCTGGTTAATGGTGATGGATGGATTACTAAGGAATTGTGTGCTCTGGCCAGATGAAGTTTGGTGGAAAAGAATCCAAGACTTCCCCACAGAACCTAGGAACTCAGAAAGGCCAGTCTCATAGGAATGAACTGTTGCTGATTTCTCAGGATAAAACTACTCCAGAAAAGTTATCCGTAAAGCATCTTTTGCTCTCCTAAAGAGGATTCATGATGCAATGAGAAGAGCAATGGATTTGGAGTTAGAGGTCCTGAGCTCAAATCCAATCCATAGCACTTACTCCTTCTGTGATTTGGGGCAAGTTGTCTAGACCTCAGTTGCCTCATATGTAAAATGAGGAGATAGGACTAAGAAATCTTCCAGTTCTAGTTTTTGCTTAAGGTTGAGGGGAATGTAGTACAGATATATTGTAAGAAATCATATTTCTGATGAAATCATAGATATAGAGTTTACTTCAGTGAATGTACAGATCAAATCCCTCATTTTGCCAATTAGGAAATCAAGGACAGTGATTTGTCCAATGTAATACAGGTAATGATTAATCTAGGTAGGACTTAAAAACTCTGATCTTTCTGATTCTAGAGCCAGCTCTCTTTCCAGTGTGTCAGGCTATGTCTGTCAAGTCAAATTTTTGGTAGAAGAAGGAGTCAATTGGTAAATATTTTTTTTAATTTTTGCTTTTATTTCTTTTTTTGTTGTCATTGTTGGGCACCACAAATTAAAGAATTCAAAAAAAGAAAATTTCCCAATGTGGTTTAATTGTGCAAAACAACTTGAGTTGAAAAAGACACCCGGATGCTATCAAACCCCTCTCTAATAGTCCATGGCAGAAAGTAGGAAATGCTCCTTGGCTGCCCAGACCACGTTTGCTAGTATTGTGGGGAAGCTGTTGGCTCTAAGCAACGAACAGGTTGGTTGGAGGGAAAGAGATGAAGCAAAAACATCCATGAAAAATGCAGCTGTAAATGGGGGGAAAACCCACATTTACTAAAGTTCAGGGCTTTGAGAACATTGTAATTCTCTAAAATGAGCTTCTGTGTATTGCATTTCAAGTCATTCCCTGGATTTGTGTGTTGTTTTTTTTTTTTTTTTGTTTTGTTTTTTTGAAAGTCCAATTCCTGCCAATCAAGTTTATGCTTAATGGGGAATCTCTGTAATAATAATAATAATGACAATGATAACATTATTTTGTCATTGTGATGTTTTACAAGGGGTCAAGGAGGATTATGTGCTCATTGCCCAGTCCTGATGGATAGTCAGGAGTACTATCAATCAAGTACTGGGTTCCCATCTATCATGTCTACACCTAACATGGGAGGGTTTTCTGGGGGCTACTGCCACCCTCCTTGTGATTCTCTGGCTCTCAGGCAGCTGGGAGCTATTTTTATCTTGGCTCTGCCCCCTTTGAGTGATGTCACCATTTGTGTGTGAAGTGTAACAGAAAGAGATCAATGACTTATAGTCCTCATCTTACTTAATGAAACTTCTTCCCTTGTCCCATCCCTATTGTGTTTTGATAGCCATTTTTATAGTCTTTAAAATTAGAATAGATGAGTCAAAGCAAGTAACCATCAGTGTACATCACATGCCCACTGCTCAGTCATGAGATTCTCTTTTTAATCTCTGTATTAAAGCCACCCAGAGGTAGGTGGATCCCATGCCCCTCAAGTTCAGGTCCCAGTGGGAAGCCAGGAAAGTATTTGCTTGGAGCTTCTTCACTTAAGACAAACTTCTATAGTTTGTAATAATGTCCACCCTGCCGATGCAATACAAGGACTCTTAGAATGTTTTTCAATTTCATCGTAGCAATGGTCCAGGTGTCTGGGGAAGTAAGGAGCAGCTGGTGTTGGTCCTGCTCTGGGCGATCCCAGTTCTGCTGCGGAATCTCTATCCATCTCAGGTGTTTGCATTTCATTTTCATTTCTGTTCCTTTATCACTCAAAAGCATATGAAGAAACTCCCCCATGGGATGCAAACTACCTGGCTGTCTCAATCTTGCCAAGGCACTTGGAGGAAGAAAGCCACCTGGTTCTTCAAGTGGGTTGCCAACTTGTTCCTCCTTCTACTATTCAGCCTTCAAAATCCCCCATTCTCTCCTGATGTCTCAAACTTATCCCTGAATCAGTCACTCACCTCTGGATATAATCTAAGCAAGAGAAATTGATGTCAATCAATCAGGGTTGCTACTGTGATGGTCCCATTATTATATACTTATATTATCTTAGAGCTCTCACATTCTTCAGTTAAACCTCACAGCAACTCCATAATGTGCATGTTTTTTAATGATCCAGTGTTATGAAGTGGGGAAATATGTTGGCTTTAGAGTAAAAAGACATTTGTTCCCATCTCAACTCTGCACAAGACCTTCACGAGCAGGGACAAATCAATTGGCCAATTTTGGACTTACTCTCTATTCTGCAAAACGAAGAGGTTGGACTTGATATGTGTGAGGTCCCTTCCAGCCCCAAGTTTTTGATTTTATGAATTTGCTCCATGTATAGTAGGAGGAAAATCATTAAACCTCCTTGAGTTTCAGTTTTCCCATCTATAAAATCACCTCCAATATCCCTTCTAACTATAAATTTATTATGCTTTTATTGTTAGGGGTTGGCAAGAATTTGCTTCATAGCACCTGGATATTGGACAAGTACTGGATCTTAAATTCCACCAAGAAGAGTGGGGCAGCTAGTCTCTCATACCTTTGATACCTACTCGATAGCAAAATATGCTGTTTCACTCAGTACAGAACCATAAACTTGTGTGTTCTTGGATCCATTTTAATCCAATGAGACCTACAAGAATACAACCGATGCTAGGAAAGGCATGAAAATTATCTTTGCTCCATCCTTTCACTCTCCACCCAATATGAGTCAATTCAGTTCCCTTGGGGGCACCTGGGTAATGCCAGCCATCCTAGGACACCACATTTATAATCAGAAATCTATCTATCTATATACATATATATACACACACACACATATATATATATATGTGTGTGTGCGTGTCTGTATGTATGTACACATACATATATGTGTGTACACATAAACACACACACACATATACTGTATTTTCTCCTAATAAAAATATAACTTTGTGGTGGAACCAAAGTGTTTGGCACATAATTGGTGCATAGTAAATGCTTTGCTTAATTAATTGAAAGGTAAAGTGAAGCATTTATGTAAGCCAGTGGCTATTGGAATCCAAAAGGAAATCTCTTGAACAGAGATTCTCCCCAGTAATTAGAAGTAAGCTATTGAAACCTACTGATCTCTGGATTCGTATTTATGTAAGCCAGTGTCTATTGGAATCCAAAAAAAATTTCTTGAACAGAAGTTCTCCCCAGTAGTTAGAAGTAAGCCAGTAGCTTTTGGAATCCAAAAGGAAATCTCTTGAACAAAGGTTTTCCCCAGTAGTTAGAAGTGAGCTATTGAAACCTTCTGACCTCTGGATTCGTACTCTCATACCACTTCATTTTTTTTGAGGAGGTACTTAGGAAAAAATAGACTAGTAGATCATGGATCTGGGTTGAAAGAGAGGCCATCTAATCCAAACCTCTTCTATGAGGAATGGAGACCCAAAGGAGGGAAAAGGGACTTGAACAAGCTTCCCACAAGTAGTAAGGAGATGAGCCTAAGACCTCTGATGCCAAAGCCAGTGTGCTTTCCTTTATAATACACTTCCCTTTCTTTCTTCAGGACTTGAACAAGTTATTCCTTGTGCCAAGTGAGCACTCAATAAAGGCATGTTGGAT
The DNA here is from genome assembly GCF_048593235.1 of Sminthopsis crassicaudata. Classification (NCBI taxonomy): domain Eukaryota; kingdom Metazoa; phylum Chordata; class Mammalia; order Dasyuromorphia; family Dasyuridae; genus Sminthopsis; species Sminthopsis crassicaudata. The sequence continues at coordinate 31,979,732 of NC_133621.1, read as the reverse complement.
TGAATTTAAAGTTGTAGATTTACCAGCTTCCAGAATATTTTCTAATGTATTTTTTTTTGTATGTGTGTGTGTGTGTGTTTCATTGAGTAAAGAATTCTCTTTTTGAAAGTACAGGAAGTCGGTAAATGCCTTGTGATCACTTCACATTTCCTCTATATTGTTCAAGACACTTAATCCCAGCTTATCCTCCAGACCTATGCCTCTTTTTATTGTCCTTGATTTTCCTCACTGGAGGGAGAAGAAAAAACATGCAGGACATTCCCCCAAAGGCTGCTAAGTTGTGCAACTTCTTGATGAACACACCCTAGAGCTGCATAGGCCGGCAGTGCTCTTTGGATCTATTCCTTCGTAATAATAAAATAAATTACACACCCACGTTCACTTAAAATATTAAAAAAATAAATCATTGCAAGCTTTCCAGTTTCGGAATTTTGAGTGTGTTTATACACATATTTTAACATAATCTGGTTAACCGCCTTAACCTTTCCTTCTAATTAAAAAGTACACAGCGGGATGTGTTACAGAATACATTGGAAAGAAAACAGTTTTCTCAAACAGATAGCTGAGGGAAATGGCTTGCGGATCTCTTGGCGGTCTGACTCCTTTTTCTTTTCTTGATTATTCTGTCATCCAGTTTCATTCTCACTGTCTTTGTCTCTCTGTCTGTCTGTCTCTCCACTTCTCAATCCCCAAGGGGCAGGTAATGTGTCACTGGTGTAAGGTTTCCTTGTTTAGAAAGAACTGCAGAGAGATTATTTCACTTGTATTTGCACAAAATTTCTTTAACATCTGATTTTGCAGGAACACATTGGGGTCATTGACTTGGTGCACAGGGTTATTTGGCTAGAGATTTTAGGAGAGTTCCATGCATTGCTGAAGGAGTTGCTAGAAGTTTTGCTCATTATTGATCAGAAACTAGCACCTAGGACAGTGCCTGACTCACTTTGTAGTTGTTGAATTATTGACTGAATCAATTAATAAAAGAAGTTAAAATATGCTGAATTGAATCATTGGATATTAGGATCATAGATAGTTTTATGAGATCTTAGAGTTCATTATCATTATTGATAAACATTTTTAAGTGCCTTCAAAATACAATTTCCAGTTCCTTTGATGGAAAGAAAACTGGATTTAGTGTCAAAACTTGTTGTTTCAGTCATTTCCAAATCTTTGTGACTCTATCTGAGGTTTTCTTCACAAAGGAGTGGTTTGTCATTGCTTCTTGACATCATCTTACAGATGAGGAAACTTAGGCAAATGGGGAAAAGTGACATGTCCATAGTCACACAGCTAGTGTGTGTGGCCAGATCTGAGCTTAGGAAAATGAGTCTGTCTGACTCTAGGCCTGATTCTCTGAAACCCTGCTTGGCTTTGCTGCTTATTACCCCTGTGACTTTTGACAAGTCATCAACTTTCTTGGGTCTAAGCTTCATAGAATAATATCATTAAATGTAGAAGAATTCCCAGAAGTCATGTAGTCCAAGCTCCATCATTTTATGGCTGAGGAACCTAAAGACCAGTGAGTTTAATTGCCTTGTTCAAGGAAAGGCAGTATTTAAAGCAATGTCCTCTGATTCCAGAGTCAGCAGTCATTAGTCATCAATAAAATTAATCAATCATTTATTAAACATTTATCATATGCCATGAACTGTGCTGTTCTGAGATCCAAAGAAATAATCAAATCAACCTGTTTTCTCAAAGAGATCCTAGTGTAATGGAGGAGAAAGCATGATAAGATACATACAGAGTAGATTTTCCTTACATAGGAACCATTAGCATTTGGGAAGACTTGGAAAGGTCTTCTGCAGAGGTGGAGCTTGAAATGAATCTTTTAGGAAGCCAGGAATTCTTAAAAGACAAAGATGAAGAGGGAAAGCATTGTCCTAAGATGGGAGATGGAAAGAAGAACAGTTAAGTATTTATTATTATAATTCAAATTGTAATAGTCTGACTATAGTAAAGGAGGCATATATATGCAAGAAACAATACAGAAAAAGAAATGACAAGATATGACAACAGACAGAAGACTTAGGGTGAAGGAGAGAAAGATAACAAACTTTTGTGATTCAAAGGATGGTGATACCCTTGACAGTAATAAGGAAGTTCAGAAATGGGGTCAGTTCAAGGGGAAAGTTAATAAGTGCTGGTTTGAACATAATGAGTTTGAGTTACCTATAGGACATTTAGTTATAAATGTCTAATAAATAGTTGATACTGTCAAATTGAAACTGCAAATGCCCAGATGAGAGACCAGGGCTGGAACTCATCTGTATAGAGAAAATAATTGAATTAATAGAAGCTAGCAAGATCACCATGTGAGCAAATATAGAGAAAAAAGAGAAGAGGGCTTAGGACAGAGCCTTGGGGGACACAGAGTTAGTGGCCACTACACAGATGAAGGTCCTCCAAAGGAGAATGAGGAGTAGTTAGAGAGCTAAAAAGAAAACCAGATGTAAACAGAGTCACTGAAACCCCGAAAGATGAAAGTATCCAAACCAGTTCCAATTGTCCAGTAATGAAGAGAGACATCTATATCCAGAGAGAGGACCATGGGAACAGAGTAGGAGCACAATATAGCATTTTCATTCTTTCTGCATTTTTGTTTTCCTTTTCAGATTTTTTTTCTTTCCAGATCCTATTATTCTTGTGCAGCAAGAAAACTGAATAAATATGTATACATATATTGGATTTAACATATTCTTTAACATATTTAACATGTATTGGACTACCTGCCATCTAGAGGAGGGGGTGGAAGGAAGGAAGGGAAAATTTGGAACAGAAGGTTTTGCAAGGGTCAATGTTGAAAAAATTACCCATGCATATTTTTGGTAATTAAAAAGATATAATAATAAAAAAATTTAAAAAGTATGAAAGTATCCAGAAGGACAAGATAATCAACAGTTCAAGCAGAATGAGGTTGAGTAAAGAACATTGGAATACCGGTAACTGTGGAAAAAGCAAACTTTGTTTCTAACTCTCTCTTCTCCTTTGTGTCCTCTCATTTTCAATGATAGCTATCTCTCTGACTCCACAGAATAATATTCTAAGTGGAAAAAAAAAGCCAAGTCAACTGCCAATTACTAAACCCTCACTTAAGGCAATGTTACCCTGGGCAAGTCATTTAATGCTATTTGCTGTGGTTTTCTCATTTGTAAAAATGAACTGGAGAAAGAAATGGCAAACTACTCCAGTATATTTCCAAAGAATGGGGTCATGAAGAGTTGAACACAACTGAAATGACTGAACAGCAGCAACAAAAACAATGACACACCATGTGCTAACTACTGGAAATTATGAAAGGGAAAAACACAGTTCCTGTCCTTAAAGAGCTCACATTCAAATGGAAAAGATATTAAGTAAATAACTTGGTACTTTATATCTATCTGCTGATTGTTGTCTTTTGTTCTCAATGAGGACCAAAATGACATCACTATATTCGAGTCGAGTTACAATTTGTCCTTTTATGGCTGTCCAGACCAATACAAGCTCAGAATGCTCTTCCACAGGTCGGACACAAATAGTCCCTATATCTACCTATCTCTATGTAGATATAATGACATAGCTATATCTGTCAATCTAGAAGATAAAAACCGTGGCTTCTTCTTAAACCACAGGAAACAATGATTTGTACTCTGGGTCACTCCAAATTATTACCAAATACATTGAATATTTGGTCTTGGAGAAAAAGCTAATTCCCACAGTCTAGATCATTAAAGGAAACACTTTGCTTATAGAAGGCATCTGGAAACACAGAGAAAAATGAGACACTGACAGAATGTAAGTGCTGATTCTTAAAGCAGCTTAGGAAAGAAAGATTTGGAGACTTCAGCCAGAATTTAGAAGAAGATGAGATAGGGGAGCTTGGGGGTGGAATGCAATGAAAAGAACTCTGGACTTGAGTCAGGGAGTCTTCATTCTGCTACCTTTTAACTATGAATCATTAATCAAGACATTCAAGCTTCTCCATGTCTCAGTTTCCTTTTCTGCAAAGTGGGGTAGGCTTTTCCAGCTGAATGACTCCTCTTTATTAGTGGCAAGAAGTAAGTGATTTTTTAAAAATTAAGTATCTAAAACCCAGAGAGATGAAATAATTTCCCCAAAGCCACCCAAATAATGAATGACCAAGCTAGGACATGAATTAAAATTCTTAGATTCTGAATCTATTGCTCTCTCCATCATGGTATGCTAGTGCTCAATTATTTTTATTATTATTTTTAATTTATATTTTTAATTATTTTTAATATTATAGGTTATATTCAGGATCAGGTGATATTATGAATATTTAAACAACTATACATAAACATGTATGTATATAATTTATATATATACAAAGACATCTTTCTTTAGCATCATATAATATATATATATATCATGTAACATAGTAGAAATAACATTAGTTTTTGAGAGAAAAGTCAACAAACATTTATCAAACACAGAGGATAAAGTAGTAAGTAATGTAGTAGTAAGTAATGTGCATGTCCTCAAGGAGCTGAGGGTTCCAAGGGGAGGGAGGAGAGGTTCTGGCAATTACCTATATAGCATATGGTGGCCAACTCTGAAGAATGAAACATGGCTGCTATGGGGTTCTGGGCTGAGCTCACCAGTGGGAGAAAAGGGCCATAAGAGCTGAGGGAAAAGGCCTTCTAAAAATGGGGGCAAAGAGAAAAATACACATTCAAATCAAACTTCTTGCTACCATTGTGATATTAGGTAAATTATTTAATTTCCCTTTGCTTCAGTTTCTCTATCCATAAATTCAGTTTTAAATTAGATGGTATGTAAACTCACATTCTAAACTTATGATATTATGTGTACATATTTTTATGCATATACTTAGTTATGCCAATGTATATGCCAGTTTACTTATTAGTGTGTTAGACATATTTTATATATTTACATATATTACTGTAATTACCATATATAATTAATTAAATTATATTGCATTATAATATGGGCAGCTGGGTGGCACAGTGGATAGAGTGCTAGGCTTAGGATTCAAGAAGATTAAGCTCAAATCTTTCCTCATATACTTACTAGTTGTGTGACCCTGAGCAAGTCATTTAATCTTATTTGCCTCAGTTTTCTCATCTGTAAAAATGAGCTGGAGAAAGAAATAGCAAACCACTCTAGTATCCTTGCTTAGAAAACCCTGAACAAAAAGTTGGGTATAACTGAAAAAATGAGTTAATAACAACATACTACTATCTTTTAACTTCTGTTTTGCTATTATTACATATGCTCTTTTCAGGAGCAGTAGTATTATATAGTGACATATCTGAAAGCTATTCTTAAAAAAAAGGAAGATCTAAGTTCAGGTCTTTCCTCTGACACTATGATCCTTGCCAACTTACTTTTTCTTTCAGCATTCAAAATAAGCTGTGGAGAAAGTGCTGAAATGTCTTAGTTTCCTCACTTAGGAGGTCCAACTGCTAATGTTCTATTCCTATTATTACTACCCACAAATATATCTCTCTATTTTCATTTTTCTCTATGTACATTTGGATACATAAATATCTACATATGTATGACATATACATGTAGCCATATATGTTGTCATTATGCAGTCATTTTTGTTGTGTCTAATTCTTCATAACTCAATTTGGGGTTTTCTTGGGGGCAACCACTGAAGTGGTTGGCCATTTCCTTCTCCAGCTCATTTTAAGGATGAGGAAACTGAGGCAAACAAGGTTAAATGACTTGCCCAGGATCACACAGATAGTGTCTGAGAGCAAAGTTGAGCTCATATCATCCTGACTCCAGTTCTGGTGCTCTAATCACTGCACCACCTCACTCACCACCACTGTTATAATTTGTGGTTACCCAAGGAAGAGACTTCAAAAGAAAAACTCTTAATCTGGAGGCAGATATCTGGGGTATTCAGGATTTTCCCTCAACAAAGGTTTTTTTTTCCTTTTTTTTTTCCTGGTAGGTTCATGGATGTTTGAGCCTTTACATTTTTTTGAAAGCAAGTGTAGCTGTTTCACTCACTCCCACACCATTTTCCTGTTTGGCCTATGCTACTGACCCAGAGAATGTCATATGAGGGAACAGCTTTGCCCTTGGTTTCCTAATTCCTCTCCGGCCACTTGAAAAACACATTTATAGATATGAGCAATCTTTAATAAGTTTCTTTTGTGAGAATTCTTGGATCTCTTTTCCTGCATTTCCATGGTGGTTTATATATGATTCCATCTCATGCTCTACTGTCACCCCAAGGAAATATCCAAGACATTTGTGTTTTTGTTGTTTTGGGGGGTGTGCACAACAGTGACGATGCTCTGGCTTCTGGACATTCTCTTGCAGCATGACGCTCTGACATAGAGCGTCCCTGTGATTGTCAAGCCCACTCAGTCTCTGCCCTCGCGCCCTCTTTCTCTTCACCCTGCACAGTAGACAGCCATCATGGCTCAGACTCCCTGATGGCTATGTGGAAGATGGCCAACTCTGATGATGCCAGGTGGATTCCAGGGAGCGTGCTCCCTGGTACCCACACCAAGGGGAACATCCTCCACATTTGATTGTTTAAGATATTCTTAATTTAACTACCAGGATCCCAGCACTACTTATTCAACTACTGATTGATGTCAATTTCGTGTGTGCTTGTCTTTTTGAGAATAAAATCACAATGAGTCATTTTGCTATCCCTTTTCTCAGTTTTACTCTTTTCCTCCTTGTTAGGTTCAAGAGTCAGCAGAAAGAGGTAGAGGTTTTTTTGAATGGAATTATTCCTTCTTTTTAAAGAAATTGCAGATTTCCCCAAATTAGTGAGCCGATTCAGATATTAGGGCATCTCATTCATCGTGGTTCTGTCAGCACCAAATTGTTCTCTCTGCCTTGATATAATGTAAATTCTTTGAAAAAAAGAGAGAGAGTTTTTTTTTAAATATTTTCTTTGCCAGTGCTTGGAAAATAAAAGGCAATAAATTAATAAATGATCATTGAATGAATGAATAATAAAAAGCATTTATTGAGGACTGACAATATGCCAGGAACTGGACTAAACACTGGGGATACAAATACAAAAGCAAGACAATTCTGCCCTTAAGTAGATTACACTATTAAATAGGGAAAAATACAAATAAGGGAGTGGTGACCAGAGAGGAAAGGCAAAGGGATGATGATAGCAAATAGAGTATTAGATTTGGAATTATGAAGATCTGGGTTTAAATACTGCTTCAGGCACTTACTAGCTATGTCACCTTGAGCAACCATTTTATGTCTCAGTTGCCTTAACCAAGGGATTGAAATAGATGGTGTCTAAGGATTTAGCCATTTCTAATCTATGATCCATAAGCCTTTAAAGATTCTATGATCAGAGGGCAATTGATTGGCATGAACTTTCCGTGAATGGTAGTGTTGGTTTGATTCCCAATCGTTGTTTGATTGATTATCTACTTTCCTTCATCAGTCTCAAGGATGATGCCTAGTAACCCTCCTGAGTCAGGCAAATAGCCAGTGCAAGACCTTGACAAAACTCGATGAACCCACAGTCATTTTTTAATTTATCTTCTATTTTCCTTTGAATTGGTCCACCCCTCCTCTTCTGTGGCTTTCTCTGCCTTTTCAAGAAACAAAAAATTATGTTAATTAATTCCAACTAAGATATGACTAGTCGTCTTACCCTTCCCCAGAATATTTGATTTTTAAAAATAGACTGCAGGGAGAAGATCTTGATTAGCCCAAAGGAATGAGTATCTAACAAGAGAATGTGGGGAGTTTAGATCCTCACTTTTCATCACAGAGTAACTCCTCCAACGTGAGCTAGTGCTATCTTTTGTGGTCTTTGCCAATTTGTTGGATCTGAAGTGAAACTTCAGGTTTTTTTTTAAATTTAACATTGGCTCTCTGGGTAGCAGAGAGAGGGAAAGGTGTAGATATAGATATAGATATAGATATAGATATCTGTCTATATACATATGTTTGTATAAATACACATACATAGATACTCATAATATACACGATGTCTATGTCTATGTATATATATATGTGTACATGTATATATGTGTACACACAACATATGTATATGTAGATAGGAACATATATGTATACATGCACTGACACACTCCACATGTTGTTTAAACACATAGTTCACATGGATATTACATACCAACAAACATATGTATGTATGGTATGACTACATGTGCACACATGTACAATACATATATACATGCACATGTACAAATAGATACATATGTGTATATATTTATATAGCCACAATATACATTTATACATATGTATATATACATACATACATACATGTATATATGTATGTATATATACATGCTCACATATACAAGCATACACACATTTATGAAATGAACTGAAAGCATAAGACTAAGGACTGAGCATGAACATTGTGATTTCCCTAGTATGGAGAACAACTAGGTGAGAAAACCCCCTGCAAGTTGGCACTTTCTATTCAGAGATAACTGCTTAGAATACTTGAGTGTGATCCTTGTCAAGAATCCCACAACTAGTATATGTAAGAAACAGATTTGAAACCACATCCTCCAGTCTCCAAGGCTGGCTCTCTATCTTCTGGACACGACTAAATCCTTTTATCAGGTAATAAGGAGATGCCTTAGGCCCAACCTCAAATCTGGCTTCAGACATTTACTAGCTGTATGATCCTGGGCCAGTGACTTGATTCTGTTTGCTTCAAGTTTTTTCAGCTGTAAAATGGGCACAATCATAGCACCTACCTCGTAAGTTGGTTTTGAAGATCAAATCAGATAATCTTTGTAAAGTTTACCATTTATAGTATCTAGCATGTAGTAGGTAGTCTATAAATGCTCATTCATTTTCCTTTTCCCTATTTCATATTCACTTTCCTTTTTCATGAAAGTGAATATGATATTAAAAACAAAATATATCATTATGATTAAAAATAGCTTGGCTTTAAATAGTGAGTTTAATGCAGGGGAATAGAGGGAAGAATCAAGAGGGCTACACTGAAGTAAACAAGGCAGATCATTCTTTTCCATATTGAATTTTTGTTTCTCAGACTTGCTTCTTGGGTGTAAAATGACTAATCATCTATAAGGAGTCAATTTAGGTGGAATAGTGAAGAGCAGACAAGAAGATGAATTAAAATCCTATTTCAGACACCTATTAACTGTGTGACTCTGTGCCTCAGTTTCCTCATTATAAAAGGGGTTAATAATAGCATCTCCCTCCCAGGGCTATTGAAAGGATCAGATGAAATATTCTTCACAAAATGCTTTGCCAAAAAAAAAGCTCTCTCTATATGCTATTATTCTGATGATTATTAAAGAAATTCAGCTTTGAATCAGGACAGAAAACAATGTGGCCAAGGAATAAGAGGGAAGGAGCCTGATGGAGGGGGTGAGGGCAGATCTTACTCAATTTTTTTTTGTTTCAGTATTTCTAATGCTTAGCTATTAGCACCTGGCATGTAACAGGTGCTTTATAACTACTTGTTGATTAATTGATTTTCTATTTGGAGGGAGAACTCATACAGAAGAAATCATAATTTCTTCAGAGTTTAACTAATACTCATAAAGTCCCTCTGAGGTTAATGATGGTAGGTGTTAGATAGGGAGATGAAAGGTAGAAATAGAGAAGGGGCTTTCCCAACCTCAGGGGACCAGGTAGATCTGAAATCTGGAATAGATTCCAGGGAACAAGACTCACAGCCCTATATGCTGTCCCCTGAAGAACTCAGTTTCCCTTACACACACACACACACAGAGAGACAGAGAGAGAGAGAGAGAGAGAGAGAGAGAGAGAGAGAGAGAGAGAGAGAGAGAGAGAGAGAGAGAGAGAGAGAGAGAGAGAGAGAGAGAGAGAGATATTACCCTTTTTTAACCATCTTTAAGAAAATAAAAGTGACAGAGAAGCCTATAAGATGACTAGCCTTAGAGTAAGGATGTGGTTGCATATGATATCAGTAGTTACAGAAGACAGGAGGGTCTCTCCCACCTTCTCATCACACCAAACACAAATGACAAGGTGAACTGCTGATATCTGAGTGAATTGGGAGTTAGGCCCTAAAATACCCAAGCTTCATAATGAAACTTGAAATCAGGTGAGCCTGGTCTGGTTTTGAGTTAATTACCCAAGGTTCCCACAGTCCTATTCATGGTCCTTCCTTCTGGGGGACTTAAGGACATAATATTGGGGTGACTTCTGGGAACCCTAACTGATCTTTCAAGATTGCCTAATGTGGGCTTGGTCTCCTCAGGAAAGACAAGGTTAGTTCCCATCACTTCTTTCCGATGTAGATGGTGGGGCTTCTGATCTGCTAATCTATGCTTTTCCTTCTAATTGCAGGTAAAAATATCACCTGCCCTCCCTTTATGCTTGGACCTCATTTTGGGCCTGTAGAATTTTGTTTTTTAATTTACAATTTATAATTCAGTTTGGACACTACATTATTGCTTCCAGGTGGTGAAGATCTTTCATGGTATAATCTTTTATTTACACGAATGCACTTGTATTATTTTATAATTCTTTGGGGATGGATCATACTCATATATTGGAGTAGAACCTCCATGAGGGCAGGCAGAATTGGTTGGAGAGTAGGTGAGCTGAATGGACTTCTGGTACTCCAATCCTTTCCGGTTCAAATCTGCCTTTGACCTCTGTGCATTTCTACAGTCTCATTCTTCAGACGCCACCAGACCCGGTAACAATAACCGACTGTGTTGGCTTTAATATCTGGTCGGCTGATTCCTCTCAGTCCCAAAAGGAGCTGCAACCCCAGCCAACTTTATTTTAAGAAGCTGGTTGCTTCATTTAAAAAAAAAAAGGCACTTGTGCAAATGTCCCCAAAGGAACTGGAATTGGCGATTTCTTGTGAAAGGATTAAAAAAGCCAGCTCTAGTCTTGCCATTTAATAGGATCCTACCACATATGAGATGCAGAGACACCCTTAATGTTTTATTAGATTGGAATCATTTATGGCATTTAAACATTTTGATGAAATTTGTTCAATTTTCGAGGTGTTTTTATATGGAAAAAATTAAATGTTTTTTGGCAGTTCTATTAAAGAGACACAGGCTTAGTGCGCTTGGAAAACAGAGTGGAAGGATTTTTATTTAATCTATACCATTTTAATTGTCTTTCAGAGGCTTTTTTTTGTTTTGGGAAAGGTGTTATTAGGGATGCCTCAGTTGGACAATAAATGTTGAGCATACCTACTGACTAGTCCTTGACTAGGAAAGGCCAAGGCCATTGAAATGCTTTTGTGTGTTGCAGGATCAAATGATGTAACTAGATGGGGAAGGGGATTGAGAGATCTAGTCCAATATTTTCATTTTACATATGGGGAAACTGAGTCCCTAAAAGGTGGAATGTCTACCTAGTCTAATACTTTTATGGATGAGAGTCCATGATAATATTAACAGAACTGATGTTCGAATAATAATAAAAATTAGCATATACATGTGTCTTTAAGGCTTGTAAAGTGCCTTATATAGGAGCCTCAAGAGAGTTGAGAATATTTCTACCTCTTTTTTTTGCGTCCTTGGGACTTAGCAATGTACCTGGAACATAGTATTTAATAAAAGCCTATGAGATAGGTAATATTATCCCATTTTGCAGTTGAGAAAACCAAGGCTAAGAGGAAAAATAGGACAGCTTTTAAATAGGAGACAAGGTTTGAAATCAGTTCTTCCTGATTCCAAGTTGCATGCTCTGTCCCAGTAAGCAACTGCTATTTCATCTCTGTGGTTCTGAGAGAAGGGATGACTGAAAGGAATGCTTCATCATCCCTTCAGGTCATCCCCCCCCCCAGCTAATAGGTTACTATTTTTAGCATATGGCTATAATTTTGAAATATTAAGTAAAAAAAGCATTCAGCCAGACTCACAAGTAGGCTTATAGATTTAAACCTGGAAAAGATATTAGTGACTAATTAGTGTTTTTTAAAATTTTTTTCTATCATTCATCTATCTCCTATTAGAAGAAAAGTGAGTCACATGAATTAGGTGACCTTAAGATCATAGACTAGGAATTTGCAGAGTCAGCATTCAAACTCAGATCACCCGAGAGCAAAGAGAGTCTTTATTCTATTGCACCTCACCATGTTCTGTGTCAACAGCGTTTTCTGAATATCCCCAAGATCTGTGGAATATTGAATCCATTCCTATCTCTTGAGACCAAATACAGAACAAAATCATGAAGAAACAGAAGATAGGGTAAGCAATTATTGAGAAGGAATTCTGGAATTCTGTATTCATCTTATCCCCCCAGGTGATCTTCAGAAACTTCCTAAGACAATTCAAATGGAAGAAATTCAGTTTCTTGGAATGGTGCAAGAATGGAACTGTCCAGGTTCTGTATTTATAGAAAACTAACAAACAAACTCATGATTACATGAAAGGATGTTTTGATGAGGCAAGAAATGGGGAATGGTTCTCCTAATGAGATGCTACAGTAATGGACTAATAATTGTGTTGAGGAGATAGAAAGGAGGGAAAGAAGTGAGTGCCTTCAAATTAAAATCCTGACTGAAACTGATTAGCTATGTGACCTTGGGCACATGAGCAAGTGATTTGGACCTGAGGGTCTCTTAAATCCATTGCAATTCTAGCATTCTGGGATTCTGGGAAGAAATACTTAGCTACTTCAGGACTGGTCTTCCTCATGAATCTGGAATCCCCATTATGCCTGAAGTTCAGTGTAAAGATTAATATATACATATACACACATACACACATATACATATATTATATATATGTATATATATATATATATATGCTTCAATATGATTCAAAAGAACAGAAAAGAATCATAAATCACTAAAGTATTTAACTGTGACAAAATGGCCAAGTAAAAAACTGGGGAAAATCTAGAAAAATTCTCAGACTCTGCCTCCTACACACATGGAAATACAATTTCTTACCAACTCATGTGCTTGTTAGCAGGAGATAGGAGGGTAGGATAAGAAAGAGAACAACTACCTAAAACAATTCTTTGTTTTAAGGAATTCTGACTAAATCTGGGGGCTCCTTCTATAATATGATATCCTCTGGCTGTGGAAACTCCTGCCATTTTCCAGGGGATGTTGCTCAGTGCTGCACTCCACATCTATTGCCATTGAGGCAGGGAAGTTGGCCATTCTCCTGCTTCCTGCCATCCTCATCATCTGCTTGAATCTCCACCTGTGTTTTACACTCTGCAGCAGAGGCCATCACTGGTTAAGTGTGAAGATCAGTCCTCTCTTGCTGCTTTTCTGATCCTCTCAGCTCTTTTTGTAGATGTCACCTCAAGGACATGGTAGTATTCTTCCAGTGGGAGACTGGAAGGACCACATGCTTTGGACTAATCAACATCTAAATTGCTTCATATCTTATACCTTTTTATTACCCAACAAGATGATTCAGGCAAATGTGGGACTTTTCTCATGTTCCTCTTCCTGAAGAAGTCTTTGATCCCATCTCAGCATGAGAAATGGAAACTGTTTTAATCAGTAGAAATGAGATTAAACAAAATGCATCACTGTCTGTTTTGCTGTTAGACTATGGGCTCTTTTACTTTGCCTTGCAGCTGAGATTTCCTATTTGTGCTATGTCCTTCATTAGACCATGATTTCCTTAGCTGTCTCCACTTTTCTGTTTTTACCCCGTTTTCTAAATCCAACACTTAACGTGGTCCTTTGTATATAGAACTTAAAATAGACTATTTCATTCATTTGATTCAATTATTTATTCCAGTTGAGTTAGAGCAACTGAATTTCATTCACAGAATATTTCATTCAGAGAAGAGAACAACTACCTGAAACACTCATTCTTTGTATTGAGGAAGAGTGCTGACTAAATCTAGGGACTCCTCCTACCTGAGACAACTTAGCTCTGGCTCTAGAAACTCCCCACCACTCAGTTGCACCCCACAGCTCTTCTCACTTCTTCCCCTACCTCACCTTACAAGGCAACATGGTTCTCCTGCCACATGGCCAGCAGTTTCTGTCTTTGAAACTGGATGATACACACTCTTTTCCCCCTTTTTTTCAAATTCTGTCCAATATGTCTTAGAAGCTTTGATTAGCTTTGAGAAAACATTAGAATCTGGGGGTAGGGAAAAGGGGTATGAATGGAGAGAGGGGGAAAGATGGAGAAGGGTGGAATAGACCTGGAGTTAAGTGGAAAAGCATTTATCAAGCACCTACTGTGTGCTAAACCCTGAGGATGCAACAAATTGCAAAATTCAGTTTTTGCTCTCAAGGAACTTACAGTCGAATGGGGGAAACACCATGTAAATATCTATGCACTATCTACCATCTATCTATTTATCTATCAATCTGTCATCTGTCGGTCTGTCAGTCTGTCTGTTTTTCCATCTGTCTACCTACCTAATATCTACATATCCTCTCTCTCTCTCTCTCTCTCTCTCTCTCTCTCTCTCTCTCTCTCTCTCTCTCTCTCTCTCTCTCTCTCTCTCTCTCTTCCTCCCTCCATTTGTCCGTCTATCTATCTATCTATCTATCTATCTATCTATCTATCTATCTATCTATCTATCTATCTATCCATCTGGAATAAATAAGAGATAATTTCAGAGGAAAAGTATTAAGGTGAAGGAGGGCTGGGAAAGTCTTGTAGATAATGGGACTTTAGCTGAGACTTGAGGGAAGCCAGAGAGCCTGGGTGGCAGAAGGGAGTACAGTAGAGTTCCAGGGATAGATGTCTGGAGTATCTTGTAAGAGACACAGCAAGGAGGCCATGCTACTGGACCAGAGAATATATGGAAGGGAATGAGATGGGAAAAGCCAGGAAGGAAGGAACAGGGCTATGGAACTCCTTAAAAAGCCCATCAGCAAATTTTCTTTTGGAACCTGGAGCATATAGAAAACTATAGAAGTTTATTGACAGATGATGACACAATCACATTTAGGCTTTAGAAAGAGTGATTTGATGCCTGAGTGGAAGGTGATTTAGGATACGGAGAAGGGAGCAGGGAGTCTGGCCATCAGGTTAACAAGAGGCCCCTGCCTATCATTTCTACTAACATGGCAAAGATCTCCAACCCTTTCTCAGTGAATTAAAAGCCCAGGCCTTGGGTCCTCAGATATGTAGATATGCATGATAGACTATCTGGAATACAATCAGCAAGAGTTGAGTTTAAATCCTGTTTCAGATATTACTAGATGTGTGACCCTGGGCAAGTCAGTTAACTTTTCTGCCAAAGTAAGGTTTAATTATATTTTGCCTTATATATTATTTTGAGGTTCAAATGAGAAAGCACTTGGCAAATCAGAAAGCACTGTGTGGATGTTAATTGTCATTATGTGTTTGTTTTTATGTATATGTGTATTCATCATCCCTCTACCCAGCTGAGGGAAATTGAGATGGAGTTGGATTCGTAGTTCTCCCAACATCTGCAATGTGGAAATGCTTCTTTTCCTGGAAGGGCTGGAGGCAAAGAGTTTGAACTGGAATGGGAGCCAACGCCTCCAGCCAGTGTGTGTAAGGACAGATTCCATCCTCATTCTCTTTCTCAAGAATCTAAGTCAGAGAAGAGTAGATAGTCCAATGGTTGGGTTGGAAGGAGTTTCTGCTGCTCCCCTCTGAACTGCAGTCAAAAAATGATAGTAGTGAAGATTTTTGGGGGGCATTTGGGGGTTCCCCTTATGCCTCTTAGTCTCTCATTCTCGCCCCCCCCCTTAACTTTCTATGTCTGTGCCTTTAAAAAACTCCCCAGGACTGGTCCCTAGTCCCACCCCCACTCCACACATGGGGCCTAATCTCAGTCCAGTTTACTCCCTACACTCTCTCCCCTTTCCCTCCCCTCTGCCCTCCCCCTTTCCCCCACCCTCTGGCACTTTTAATGACTCATGTAGGAGGGAGGGAAAGGCAGCACCCAGGCCTGAAGAATGCCTTAATAGCACCTTTCATCAGGAGGCTCACCAAGTGCTTTATAAACATGAATTAATCCTCACAACTTCCCTGTGAGGTAAGGAAACTTAATTAACACTTTTTGTACAGGGAGAAAGCAGAAAGGTTAAATGGTTTTCTGCAGGGTGAGAACATTTCTTGTCAGGAGCAGGGTAGAGGGTCCCACCCAACCTGAAATTCACCTCTTAAATGTTTTATCTCACCAGACCCACAGAGCTCTCTGGCTCCAGACCCCTCTAATTGCTCTATAGAAGAAGAAGAAAAAAAACAAAACAAAACAAAACAGAGAGCAGTAAGCTGAAGCCAGAGAGCCTTAGTTCAAATCCTGTCTCTAACACATTTCTTGTGTAATCTTAGAGAAGTCCTCTCTGGAGCTAAGATCTCTGGGAGGAGGAAAAAGGAGGGAGATTTTACACAATGTGGGAGATAGAAACATGGCTTCTAAAAAAATTAGGTAGGATTAGAGACTGTTATACCTTGGAGGGCTAGCTCTCCAACCCTAGGAAAAAGAAGGGGGATCTTAATACATGGGCCACATGTCCCTGAGTAGAAATGCAGCCACCAGAGACAAGATTTAGGAGGCTTGGGGAGAAAATTGAGTTGGCAGCCCTTAGAAAAGGACCTGGGAAGAGAGGAAGATACCAATTCCCATCTCTTATGAGAAGATTTCTTTATACAGATAGAATGGAGTTAAAGGGTATAAACAGGAAAGGCCTGGGGGATGGTGGTGGGCATCTCGGGGAAGGGGAATTGGAGATCACACTTACCTGTGTGCTTATTTAGCCTCATGTGATGTATGGAGACAATGACAAGATGTGATTGGATGTCCTGAGACCAGAATTAGCCAGCAAAGTCCAGCGCAGTATTTACCAAGGCGATTGGCACATGGCACATAGTTGTTGACTGATTGTACGTTTTATGGGTGGGACTGGGTGTCCAGGGCAGGAAGAACTCCAAGGTGAACATGTGGGTGAAAATAGGAGGAGGGGGGCAGCTAGGTGGCACAGTGGATAGAGCACCACCCTTGAATTCAGGAGGACCGGAGTTCAAATGTGATCTCAGACACTTAATATTTCCTGGCTGTGTGACCCTGGGCAAGTCACTTAACCCCAGCCTCCAAAAAAAAAAAAAAAAAAAATAGGAGGAGGGATAAAGAAGGCAAATAGAGCCAGAAGAAAAAGAAGAAAAAAGTCATTGGACAACACAGAAATGCTGGGAGCAGGGATGATGGACAGAAAAAAAGAAAAACAGAAGAAAAAGAAGAATTGGGTAGAGTTATTTGGAGCCTAAAGTGGAACTCAGCACCAAAGCCAACAATCATACCTCCTGATCCTTTTATGGGACTTTTAGCTTTACAAAGGAAGGTCCCTCCAAAGGCACTCATGGAATTGTGGATGGAGCTAAGACCTGGGGATAGTGAAGTGAATCCCACCTCTGATAATTTATTAGCTGGATAACTCTGGACGGGTCATTTATCTCTCTCAGCCTCAGTTCCTTTCTCTGTAAAATGAAGGGGTTGACATAGATGACCTTTAAGATTGCCTTTTCACTATGCTCTTTTGCAGAATGGGTGTGGTACCAAAACACAAAATAAGCAAGAAGTAGAAAAGCAAGATGATCTGGCTTCAAATCCTGCTTCTCTGGTATCTACTACCAGCGTGAACTTGGGCTAGTCATTTAACTTCCTCAAGCTTTAGTTTTTTTCAATCTATAAAATTGGATTGTTGTTATTTAATCATTCTTAAATTTTGTCCAACTCTTCATGACCCCATTTGGAGTTTCTTGGCAGAAATTTTGGAGTAGTTCGCCATTTTCTTTTCTAGCTCATTTTACAGTTGAGGAAATGGAGGCAAACAGAATCAGGGGTCACATCTAGGAAATGTCAGGGGCTGGATGTGAACTTGGAAGATGAATTTTCCTGACCCAAGCCCAGCATTCTCTATCTACTGTGCCATTTAAATTGGAATGGGACTACTTGACCTCTACGGTCACTTTGAGCTATAAATTTAGGATGTTGTGATAAAAATATCAATGTGAGGAGAATAAAAGAAATCCAAATCTCATTTTTTTTAACATTACATAAAGTAGGCAATGAAATATAAGCTGTGGCTTGCTTTTAAGCTTCAGAGTCAGGAACAGCTAGAGACTCACTGGACCATTCATTATTCATTCAGGACAAGTAGAAGTATTTTTTAGATACTTTTCCCCACTTTCCCCCTTAGTTTTCAAGAACCTAGAGCATCTTCCATTTTTACCTTTTTGTTAGAAGCAGAGGTTAGAGATTATTTAAACTTTCCAAGGAAAACAGCAGCAGCAACAACAAAACTCACAGGGATTACAACATACATCTTTTATTTCTCCCAGAGTGTCCATTGTTGGACTGAATCTTTGATACGGAATTGGAAAACTTACCCAGGCCTTGGGAGGGTAGACATAAATGGTCCAGGCGATTGTAGAATGGTCCCCACCCAGGCAGAGCATTTGTGTTTCCTTGGCAGGTCAAGCCCAGTTAGTAAAACAATTACAATGACCATCTTTCATCAGTTTTCCTCAGATACTGACATTACCCATCTGAGTATGCCCTCCAGGGGTTGAGTACAGAGCATCAGATTTGCTGGCCCATTTTCCTGAATCGCTGACATCCAAGAATCTCTCTCTCTTTCTTTCTGCCTCTGATGCAGGGCTTCCTCCCCTCTCTAGCTGGTCCTAGACAATCTTCTGAATTTGGAGACTGTCAAATAGAGTGAGAGGGTGGAGTGGAAACACTGGTCTGATTTCCAAGTATTTAGCTGCTTTATTTATACAAGCATTAGTGGGAATGATTCAGTTAAATCCTTGTGACTTATTCTTCTGTAAGTTTCCCTCTGAGAATAACTTTCCTTTCTTCAGCTTTATTACTTATATTATTTCCACCTTGATTTGTGCAAGATAGTTCTCTGTCCAAACCCTCATTATCTGAGATCAATCTGGATGATTTGGATTCTGACTCTGCTTTGATATAATGACTCCCACTGAACTTCCTAGCAGCAGAAATCAAGTTGCTTCTTCTGGGGACTGTATATAATTGAATCAGGGGCATCTCCACCTCCCCCCCCCCAAGTTCCTCCAACCCACCCCATGCCCTTCAGATAAATTCAACTCTAATGATCTAAATAGACTGGGGAGTTATCTTTTTTTTTTTTTTCCTTCTCAGCCCAGTTGGAAATCACAGCCTATCTCGTATCCGTGAACCAGTGGCTCGGGCCGTTTCACGCTTGCTGACACAATCTGACCGATAAACGCTTTTCAAGGCGCTATAGCTGAAAGTTTTCCTTTTCCAGCTGTAGTGAAAATTAATTACACTTAGGGCTCTTCCTTCCCATTTGTCTTCATGTCTAGAAATGTGATAGAAATTTTTGATCTCCCTTTTGTGACTTTGTGTCGACAGCAGTTGCTGCTAATTAAAGACTTCGAGCTCATTGTAGACAGACAAACAAAATTAGATTGTGAACAAGGACTGTCTTCCTCTGTGTGGTGGTTTTTCCCCCCTTCTTTTCTTTCAGCATCGAGGACAGAGTTGGCACCCAAATAAGTGATAAATAATAATGATAAGTAGTCACAGTTTGTGTTTTGTAGAATATCGCCTTTTTTTTTTTTTAATTCTATAAAACAGCTCACTAAAAATGGGGAGAGTCTGGTGTCCCTGCAATAGACAATATAGATTGGTCTTCAATGAAATGTTAGCTCTCACCAGCTTGCTGTAATTTTCCATTGTGAAGACTGAAAGAACATAGTGGCTTTCTGCCATGTTGATGATGATGATAATAACAATAATTCTGAATCTTTGTGACAATGCAGCCAACTCTTGATTATTGAGGGACTAATTATTTAGTTTGTGGATTATCTAAAGCCTTTGGTTTGCCTCTGTTTCTTCTTGCTCTGACTACCTACTTTTTGGTCATTTGACCAATCTATCCCAGATCTTCTCGAGGGGAAGGTAATAGAATAGAAGACCTTTGAAGGCATGGGCTGCTTCTCATTTTGTCTTTGTATCTCTAGTGTCCAATGTACTGCCTTGTACATGGAAAACACTACTTTTTTATTCATTCATTCAGTCAATGATGGTTAGAAAGGTGAAATTCAGTAAATTGACCTCCTTATTAATGACTCATAAGAATATGCATAAAAATAGAAAGAAATAACTATAATATGACACAGGGATTATTTGGTGATTTTTATTATTTCTCCTCCCATCTCAGTAGATTTTTAAAAATCAGGTGCGTTTATTTTAGGAAATATCTTTTTATTCTATCTGCTCCTTGCTAATCTTGATAATGATTATTTTGAAAGCAAATTTCTCTCTCTCCCTTTAAAAGAAAGGATAATTGGAAAATATAGGAATTGTAGTTTCCCCAGAAATAGGTAAAGTATCAATCTAGGAATATAAGGCTATCTGGGTTCTTTCCAATACTATTGACTTACCATTTGATCTTAAACATATCACGTTGTCCATCAGAGAAACGGTTCCCTCATATGTAAGATAAAGGAGAATGGCCTCTAGACCCGATACATGAAAAATATGTGGGCAATAAGAGTTTTCATTCATTGGTTCAGTGATTCTTAGAAATACAGAATAATTCTTGTCCTTTGTTCTCAAAGAGAACCAAAATATGTTAGAGAGTTGCAGAATAGTAGATCAAAAGAGAATCTTCAAGATTAGAATCAAAGAAGCAGAGAATCTCAGAGCTGGGAAGGATCTTAACCTTTTAGTCAGATCCATGCCAGAATGGAATTTTCACTACAATCTACTTGAAAGGCCCAAATTTTGATACCAATGTTTTATATTGCCTTCAAATATGTTGGAAAAAAGAATTGTGACAACTGATATGAGATAAAAAAGAAAGAAAACTCTTAAGTGTGTCTGGTATGTAATAAATACAATATTATGATCTTCTAGGCTGGCCTCATGTTAAATGAAGAAACTTAAACCCAAGCATTAAGCTTGATTTAGGGCTTATATTTATGATTCTAATACTATAGAATGAGTCCATGATAGAATGATGAGGCTAGAGCCAGGTCTCTTGACCTGTCAATAGTCAATGCTATCTTTGTTATTAAAAATATAAGGCCATTGAAAGCAAAACCTATTTCATTTTCACTCTTGTATCCCCAGTACTTTGTCTGGGACAGGTGTTTTATTTAAGGCTTATGTTTATGATTCTAATAATATAGAATGAGCTGTGATAGAACGATGAGGCTAGAACCCAGGTCTCTTGAACTGTAAATCTTCAATGCTATCTTTGTTATTAAAAAAATAAGACCTTTGAAAGCAAGAACTGTCTCAATTTCACATTTGTATCTCCAATGCTTAATATGGTACCTGCACTATAGTAAGTATTTAATAAATACGTATTCATTCATTCATCCATTTATTTTCTTCCATCCTCCATCATCGTACCATGCTGTGTCACTGACCAAAGTCAATTTTTTAAAGCTCATTTCTGTTCCACAGCTACTTGTGATCACTTTCATAGCATTTGGTCAACTAGGAATGGCAGCGGGACTTGTTAGAAGTAACTGCTGCCTAATTCTTTCCTTTCATTGGGGGAGATGGAGGCAAAAGGCACATTCTTCTATTGGACTGTACGTGTGTTTCCTGTGTATTTTCATCTCTTCCATTCCGCTCTGCACATCTTTGGGAGAAACTGCTTCCTCAACAGAAAAATTCTTACCAGACAACAAGTGTAACAAAATTCAGCCAGTGAAAGTCAAGGCTGAGCTGTTTTGTCTTCTCTCCAAACACGGCCTCCCTGCCTCTTTGCCCAGATGGCCAGGGACTGGGGAAAGTGTGGAGGGGGGCACTGGATCGGGCGACTTTATTTGTGGTTCTCATTGGAAGACTTAGAAAGGGCTGAGGTGAGATGCAGCTGGGAAGCAGGAAAGGCAGGGGGATTTTATTCCTAGGGGAAAAAAAAAGAAGAAAAGAGAAAGGGGAAGAAGGCTTGGCATATGCAGCAGAGTGGAGGGTCCGGGATGTTAATCACTGCTCCTTTTATCAGACAGCTTTATTAAGATCAATGTTTTTTGTTGCCAAATTAGAGTGGACCTAGAGAGAACTTCCCAGCAGTTATTAACACAAGGCCACATTTGCTGGAAGGATCGGGCACCTCCACGTGCTCTGCCATAGCTGGAAGTTACACAATATCTATATCATTTTTCACAGCTTTGTCATTAGCTGGTAATGATTTGATTATTTTGCAGATGAATCACAGTATAAATCTCTTTCACAAACACTACCTCCAAGTATTAATCAAAACCATTAAGGCAAAGCAGTCAGTGCAAATTAAAAAATTTGCATGTCTAAATTAAAAATTACAGTAATACATCATAAATAAATCTTTTAAAGTCTCCATGGTCTCTCTGTGCATCCTTTTTTGGGGTCTGCATTTTATAATGAGCCTTTGAATACTGAGGTGTTGATTTTTTTTTTCTTTTCCTTTCAATATCTAGAAAGGTGGAAACTCATTTTAAAAGTAGAGAATCCAGGATTGTACCGTACAGGTGATTCTTCTCTTCCCTTCTTTCTTCTCTTCCTCTTTTTGTTTCCTTCCCTTCTTCTCTTCCTGCCTGTCTTCCTTCCTTCCTTCTGTCCTTCCCTTGCTCCTTTCTTCTTTCCTTCCTTCCTTTCCTCTTTCCTCCCTTGCTTCCATCCCTCCTTCCTTCCTCCTCTCTGTCCCTCCTTCTTTCCTACCTTTCCTCCTTCCTTCTTTTCTTTCTTCTTTCATTACTTCTTTCCTTCTTTCATTCTCTCTTTCCCTCCTTCCCTCTCTCCCTTTCTTTCTTCCTTCCTTCTTCCCTCTTTCCTTCATTCCTTCCCTCCTTCTCTTCCTCCCTCCCAATTTTTTTCCTTCTTTCTCTCTTTCCTTTCTTTTTTCCATCCTTCCCTCCTTTTTTCTTGTCTCTCTGTCTTCCCTCCTCCATTTCTTCTTCTCTTTTAAAATTCCATTTCTCTTTTGTTCCCCCTTTCCTCATTCTTTTTTTTATTCAACTTCTCTTTTGTTCTTTCTTCTTCCTTTCTTTCATTCTTTCTGTCTCTGTCTGTCTCTATCTCTTTCTCTCCCTCCCTCCCAACCTTGACAAGGATAAGGAAGAAACTGAGCTCTGATCACAGATTATTTGCAGCATTCTTGCAAAGTAAATATTTGTGAAAAGATGATACATCTTTTCCAAATAACTCTGAACTGTAAAGAAAATGACTGAGTTATATTTTAGGTAATATTTCATTGGAGAACTATTACTATATTACTTGCAATATGGGAGGAAATTAGAGGGCTTTGAATGATGAATACCACCTTTGGCATTAAAAAAAAACACTATTATTATTCCCTAGAAACACTAAAGCAAATTAAAACAGGAAAATGAAACTTTTGAGTGCCCTGGATTTTAAGAGGTGGTTCCCCCCCTTTCATTTGTCAAAACATTTTTTTTTCAAAATTGCTTTTATTCCGGGGAAAACCAGCAAGAAGTCTTTCTGGAGGTAGAAAATCCATCTTTGCCAGTGCTTTGCCACGGAGGGAGAGGACTCAGCTTGCTTGATGTGGGAATTATCTCAGGGAAGCAAATGTAACCAAGCATCAGAGGCTGGCATCCAGAGGCGGTTGTACTGAGGTTGCTACCATGGGCTGGAAAAATGACAGTAGCAATTATAAAGCAGTTTCCTTATTCACAGGCATTAACCTAATTAACCTATTTGTAACCCATTAACCTAATTAAAGATCATAGCTTCTATCTAAGGGAGGGATATATGACTTTTCCCCTTTTATTAGGCATGGGGAAAGTAGGGAAAGAGGAAGGAAGATCTGGAGAAAAAGTGATTGGGACTAAATTTTGGCCAGGAGATTTGAGGACTCCATGATAGCATTTTCTAGCATCTTAATTCTGGTACCACCTCAAAGTAGCAGAGCATTGTCATACTTGAAGATGTATATTCATTTATGTTGTTTCTTTGTTAGGAATTGTTCTTTAATCAAAGAGCATTTTTGTCTAGAGGGCAATTGAGGCAAAGATTCTCCTCTTTCATTTAGTCCAAAAAATTTTAAATGAATGAATGAATCTTGGAGGAGAAGACCCTCAGAGTGTCTGATCAGAAGAGAAATGATTTCTATTTATATCCAATCCTCAATAAGTACCCAAACAATGGGTGTCAATGAAAATCAGATTGGTTCTGTTTAAGACATGGTCCTTAAGAAAGACATCTAGCCAGCAAATCTGAAGATGTCTTGGGAGGGTTCAGAGGTGCAAAGGAGAAAAAAATGCTTTTAAGAGCCTCTGTAGTTGAGGATATTGTATACTATGTGGACAGAGAGAGGGAAGGAGAAAGGAAAGGAGAGAGGGAAAGAGAGAGAAAGGGAAGAAAGGAGGGAGAAAAGGAAGGAAGGAAGGAAAGAAAGAAGGAAGATGAGGGAGGAAAAGAAGGAGGGAGAAGGGAAGGAGGAAGGCAGAAAGGAAGGGAAAGAAGGAAGGAGGGAAAGGAGGAAGGAAGGGGCAGAAGGAGAAGGGAAGAAGCAATGTAGGAAGAGGTTGTTGTTGTTTGTTTTTTATTCTCAAAGAGGACCATGACATGCAAGTGAATTTGATCTGAGTGAGGGATGTGACAGGCAGAGTATACTCTGGGCACTGGAGATATAAACAATCCTTGCCCTCAAAGAGCTTATATTCTTAATGGAGACATACAATATAAATGTGGGAGTAAATACAAAATCCAAGCAAACATACATGTAGTTCTCATCCTTCCCAAAGGTTACAGAAGGACCCGATATTAATCAGAGTGAACCCTTAGTTTTTATCACAAATTGCCATTATCAGCATATACTTCTGTGACTTCAAACATGGGAAGAATTTCCTTCTTCTGTTTGGGCTCCAGACACACAAACATACTTGTTGATGCCCACATTCTGATCTCCATTTCCTTATTTGGTGCCTCTAATAAGTTTTCCTCCATCCTGGAAGTTTTCCTTCCTCTCTTTCATTTTTTGGAACCTTCATTTTAAGACCTGCTTCAATTGTCCCTTCTTACTTCAGCACCTTCTTGATTCCTCCACTTATTAGGGCTCCCTTTTAAAACCAATTTATATTCATTTAATATAAATTTGAATTTTTTTATCACACTGCAGATAAATCAATTGGAGTTTATAAAGTGTCTTTGTCAAAGTGTACTCATTTATCATTCAATCAACAATCAGTGAAAAATGTTTACTAAGTGCCTATTCTATACTAGGCTCTTGGGACACTAAAACAAACAATAAAGTAATCCCTATTCCCAGTAAGCTTGTGTGTGTGTGTGTGTGTGTGTGTGTGTGTGTGTGTGTGTGTGTGTAACAGAGAGAGAGAGAAGTATTTAAATAAATGTGTAGCATAAACAAAAAATTAATAAATCCATATATATATAAAACAAACACTGAGAAGTTATATATTGAATTTGGTGGAGGACAGTATTATTTGTATGGAGGCAGCCATATCAATTGGAAAAAGGCTTCATACATAAGAAGGGACCTAAGCTCATATTAAAGGAAGAGAGGGACCCTATAAAATGTTAATAAAAAAGAGTTTTATACACACACACATAATATATATATATATGTACATATATTTACACATATATATAGTATAATTATATATATGTACACATGCATATGTGTCTCTATTAATATACATGCTAATATATGTATATATGCTATGTAAATATGTGTGTGATCCCAACAGACATGAAGGTGGTTAAAAGATACAGTGTGGTGGGCTTAGAGATTGGCCAAGTATTTAAGACAGCATTGCATTACATTAAAACCAGTCATCCTACATTAAGTCATCATGAGTTTTGTTTTCCCCCTGGATGATGATGCCTGAAAGAGATAGTGACCTCAGGATTTTGTGCACATATTCAATTCATGAGCAAATCAAGACATCATCCCATGGATGTCATTGGTTCTCTTTGAAATGAAGGACAAAAAAAAGTGTGATCCCATTATTTTATAAGTCCTTTATCTGAAGCAGATTGCAAATTATAGATCCTCACTGTATAGATAGAGTCTCCATGAATTATCAGGTCTGGAAAAAAAAACAACTCAAAAGAAAACATTACCAAGTGGATGGCCTTCTAGTGATGGACTCCTCCAAACTAATTCATCTGATTTTTGCTTGCTAAGCATAGTCCATTGCTAGACCCATTGCTGAAATATTTCCATGCTGGTAGTACCTGCTAGAACTTGCATATGGCCGTTGTAGGCTTTGGACACTCGGTATCACTGCAATCAGTCTATCAGTCATTCAATCAACAGGCCTTCATTAAGCATCATCTTTTTGCTAAGCACAGTGATAGGAATTGGGGATATGAAGACAAAAGCAATAGTCCTTGTGTCCATGTCATGATAAGCCCTGAGAGTAGGATTTTAGCAAAAATACCATTCAATGGCTTTTACGGACCATCTGCTTCAGTTAGAGTGATCTTGTCTCTGACTTTAGAATGCTCGCCACTGGAAATTTGGCTTTAATGGTTCTTCATGCTTTGTTCTAATGGCTGAAGATAACACATAAGAGGGAGCTAGAAAAGGATTTGGGAAAGGGGAAGGGTATTTGGGCTGGGACAAGACAGCATACAGGGTACTGGAGAAATCTGGAAAGTGAATTGACATAGGAAGGAAATGAATGTGGTCTGGGCCCGTTGTGAAATGGTGGTCTAGGCAAAGGTGTCAAATTTGTGGCTCACTGGCTGCAAATTGTGTGAAACTCCCTAGATGAATGAGATTAAGAATAATTAGGAAATGTTTAACAACACAAATAAATATTTAATACAACAGAGATAAGGTTAACTTGAGGTTTTCTAAATCAATATATAGCCTACAGGCTTCTGTTTCTATTTGAATTTGACATCACTGATCTAGAGAGTCACTAATCAGGTGTATAATCATAATCATGGAATCTCAGGATTGGAAAGGATTTTAGACTTTATATTGGTAAATGATAGAAGATATTGGTCTATGCCCAGTTTCTGCCACACTGCTTTTGAATTTTCCTAACAATTTTTAGTAAAAAATGAATTCTTATCCTGAAATCTTCAGTCTTTACATTTATCAAATACAAAAGACAACTGAGTTCAGTCCACCGTTTAGATATATATCCTAGTGGCCTTTTTCAAATCAACATGTCTAAACTCAACATCTTTTGTTATTGAGTCTTTCAGTCATGTCCAACTCTCTGTGACTCCCATTTGAGGTTTTTTTGGCAAAGAAATTGGAGTGTTTTGACATCTTTTCCTCCAGCTCATTTTACAGATAAGGAAACTGAGGCAAACAAGGTTAAGAGATTTGCCCAGGATCACATAGTAAGTGTCTGAGACCAGATTTGAATCAAGAAAGATGTCTTCTTGACTCTAAGCTATCCACTATGCCACCCAGTTGCCCCCAGTCTATTTGTAATATTTCCAAACAAATTTTCCTGTTTTTAGTCTTTCATAAAAAGAAAAGAACTCTTGAGAACTATATTATAGGTATACATAGAGAGTGCATGTATAATTGATTTTACTGTTATAAAAAAGAAACTAGAGGTGAAAAGAGTATTATACTGGAAAAAAGAGGAAAGTAGAGGTTTAATGAGGGAAATCACATTTCAAGAAGAGGCAAAAAAAAAAAACCTACTATAATTTATGGAAAGAAAGGAGGGGGATGAATATTGTGTGAATCTTATTCTCATCAGATTTGGCTTAAAGAGAGAATATTAGATATATTTGGTTTCACAGAGAAACTTCTCTCACTTTCTGGAGAAATTGGAGAAGAAAAGGAAAAGGAAAGGTGGAGACTAATAGAAGAGAAAACAGAAATAGTAAGGGAAAGGTACAAAAAAATGGGGGGACAGGCTATAAAGGGAGAGAGCCGCTTGAGGCAAGTGATGCTCATAAGTAAAATACTGGAGTAGAGGAAAAGGGGTAAAGGAAAAAGAAAAGCATAATTTGGGGTAAATAAGATGGCAGGAAACACAGAAATAGTAGCTTTAACCATAAATGTGAATGGGGTGAACTCTCCCATAAAACAGAAGCAGATAGCATTCTGGATTAAAAACCAAAACCCTACAATATGTTATTTACAAGAAATACATTTAAAGCAAAGTGATACATATAGAATAAAGATAAAGGGCTAGAGCAGAATCTATTATGTATCAAGTGAAGTAAAAAAAGGAGGGGTAGCCATCCTAATCTCAGATCAAGCAAAAGCAGAAATTGATCTAATTAAAAGAGATAAGGAATGAAACTATATCTTGCTAAAGGGTACCATAAATAATGAAGCAATATCAATATTGAACATATATGCACTAAGTGGTATAGCATCTAAATTCCAAAAGGAGAAGTTATGAAGGCTGCAAGAAAAAATGGACAGCAAAACTATAATAGTGGGAGATCTCAGCCTTGCTCTCTCAGAACTAGATAAATTGAACCACAAAATAAATAAGAAAGAAGTTAAGGAGGTAAATAGAAAACTAGAAAAGTTAGGTATGATAGATCTTTGGAGAAAATTGAATGGAGCCAGAAAGGAGTTCATTTTTTTCTCAGCAGTTCATGGAACCTATACAAAAATTGACCATATATTAGGGAATAAAGACCTCAAATTCAAATGCAGAAAGGCAGAAATAGTAAATGCATTTTTTTTCAAATCACGATGCAATAAAAATTACATTAAATAAAATGCCAGGGAAAAATAAACCAAAAAGTAATTGGAAACTAAATAATCTCATCCTAAAGAATGAATGGGTCAAACAGCAAATCATAGACACAATCAATAATTTTATCTAAGAGAATGACAATAATGAGACAACATACTAAAATTTGTGGGATGCAGCCAAAACGGTAATAAGGGAAAATTTTATATCTTTAGATGCTTACTTGTACAAAATAAAAGATGAATGAATCGGGCTTGCAACTAAAAAAGCTAGAAAAAGAACAAATTAAAAATCCCCAAATACCAAACTAGAAATTCTAAAAATAAAAAGGGAGATTAATAAAATTGAAAGTAAAACAACAACAACAACAAACTACTTAGTTAATAAATAAAACTGAGTTGGTTTTATAAAAAAAATTAACAAAATAGATAAACATTTAGGTAATTTGATTAGAAAAAGGAAAGAGGAAAATCAAATTGTTAGTCTCAAAAATGAAAAGGGAGAACTTTCCACAAATGAAAAGAAAATAATTTTGCCAAACTGTATGCTAATAAATTTGATAACCTAAGTAAAATGGAGGAATACCTACAAAAATATAGATTGCCCAGATTAACAGAAGAAGAATACATTACTTAAATAGTCCATTTTAGAAAAACAAATATAATAAGCTATTAATCAACTCCCTAAGAAAAAATCTCCAGAACTAAATGGATTTACATGGGAATTCTATCAAACATTTAAAGAACAATTAACTTCAATACTATAAAAAACTATTTGAAAAAATAGAGAAAGAAGGACTCCTACAAAATTCCTTTTATGACACAGACATGGCACTGATACCTAAACTAGGTAGAATGAAAACAAAGGGAAAAAATTGCGAGCCAATTTCCCTAATGTATATAAATGCAAAAATCTTAAATAAAGAGGGCAGCTAGGTTGCCCAAAGGATAGAGCACTAGTCCTGAAGTCAGGAGGACCTGAGTTTAAATCTGGTTTCAGACACAGGTCCTAGCTGTGTGACCCTGGACAAGTCACTTAACCCCAATTGCCTCAGGAAAAAAAAATCTTAAATAAAATATTAACAAAGAAATTACAGAAAATCATCCCCAGGATAATACACCATGACCAAGTGGGATTTATACTAGGAATGCAGGATTGGTTCAGTATTAGGAAAACTGTTTTCAGTCTTTCTCTTTCCTTATTGATTTATTCATACCACCAGCAAGATATTCTTCTTCATGCACCAAAAACATCATATCATTCCTTTATACAAAATCTTTCTGTATTTCTCTGTTTTTCATTGTGTATCCTAGTCTTAGCTGTGCATTTGAAATATCTTAGTGTTAGTGGAATGCTAACCTTCTGAAGGAATGAAATTTTTTGACCCTGAAAGAATTATGCTGAATTTTTTCCTGAGCTGGTAGACTGGCTTTTTACAACCAGCAGTCCTCTATGGAGTCCTTCACAGGAGAGGGAGAGAGAGAGAGAGAGAGAGAGAGAGAGAGAGAGAGAGAGAGAGAGAGAGAGAGAGAGAGAGAGAGAGAGAATATGCTTCAATCTATATTTAGAGACAAATAGTTCCTTTTCTGGGTACGGATAGGATTTTTCATAAGTCCTTCAGAATAGTCATGGATCATTGTTCTGCTAAGATTAACACAGTCATTCACCACTGGTCATCGCACATCCTTGCTATTACTTTATACACAGTACATTTCACTTTTCTTGAATTCATGGAGGACTTTTCAGTTTTTCCTGAGAGCATTCTGCTCATCATTTCCCATCATAATAATATGCCACAATTTATTCAGCAATTCTCTAATTGATGGGCATTCCTTCAATTTCCTTTTTTTTTTTTGCCCTGAGAAAAAAGCTGCTATAAATATTTTTGTACCTAGAGGTCCTTTTCCTTTTTTTTTTTTTTTTTTATCTCTTTTGGTATTCATGTCTAGTAGTGATATTGTTAGATCAAAGGCCTGGATTTCTAGCCCTTTGGTATAGATCATATGTTGTGATCATTTATCAATTGGGACATGGCTCTTATTTTTTATAAATTTGACTCAGTTCCCTCTAGGTTTGAGAAATGAGGCCTTAGAGAAACTTGCTTCAAAATTCCTTTTTTTAACAATTACCATTGTTTCCTATGTTCCCCCTATTTATTTTATTCTCTTTTTTACCCTGTCTGTCCTCAAAAAGTATTTTGCTACTGAGCACTCCCTCCTCTGATACACCTTCTGTTTTATCATTCTCCCCTGTTCCCATATCCTTTTCCTCTTCTACTTTCCTACAGAATAAGATAGATTTCTATACCCTTAATTTCATTTTTTAAAACTTCACTGACATTAGATTAATGAAGTCTGGATTTTATGTTGGCACAGTAGGGCAGCTAGGTGGTATAGTAGATAGAAGGTAGCATTTGTAGTTAAAGACTCATGATCCTGAATTCAAATCTAGTCTCATTCAGTTAATCATTGTAAAAGTCTGAGCAAGTTATTTAACCTTGTTTGCCTCAGTTTCCTCATCTGGAAATGAACTGGAGAAAAAAATGGCCAACCACAGTAGTATTTTTGCCAAGAAAACCCCAAACGAGGTCACGAAGAATATGATTGAAGCAACTGAACAACAAAGTCAGTCTCAGTATGCCCAGTACCTAGCATAGTGTTGTGCAATTCTATACACTTGACAACTGTGTTGAGTCAATGTCCATTAGAGGCAATTCTATGGCCTTGTAGGTTGATTAGAATCTTAATTCTGCCATAGACACTGTATAATCCTGTACAAATCACTTAACTTCTTTGGGTCTCACTTTCCTCATATATAAAATGAGGATGAACTCAATGACTTCTAAAGTTCTTTTACTCTAAATCTATTATTCTATAATCAGTTAAATTAAATTGGATTTTCCACTTGTCCCATTTCTCCAGTTAGATCACAAACTACCTTGAGGGACATAAGTTCACTTATTTTACTCCTTTGTATTCTCCTAATGCCTCATATAAATATCCAGTAAATATTACTACTCAGTAAATCCAGTCCTTCAGTGCCAATATAATAGGCTGCCTTCCTCTGATATATTTTGCTGCTTTTTTATATTTTATTTTTTTATTATTATTTTTAATATTAGTTGTTCTTTTGTAGGATAGCACAGTAGGAATAAGGTGACCTCCATTTGAATTGTAGCATGGCTACTTCCTTCCTTTATGATTTAGACCAAGTCATGGATCTTCATCTAAGGTGAGAATTCTAGACTTTCTAGGTCTTTCTGATCACTTCCAACTAGAAATCTATCATTCAGTGGTTTCTTCTTCACCTGCCTTAGATAGAATGTTCCTTGAGAAGAGGGAATATCCCTATCTTTTTGATTTCTTTCTTTTTTAAATCTCTATTCCTCAGACCTGAAGATTAACTATTATCATTGTTTTTATAAAGTAGATAGCATTTATGTAGCATCTAAAGCTTAAAAAGTGCTTTGAATTGACTATCTTTTTGTATAATAATAGTAACATTTATGTTATATTTAGTATTTTATTTTAGTTATTAGTATTTTAGGTTTTGCAAAGGACTTTGAAAACTCTAAAGTGACACATAAATGGACTTAACAACAACCAGCTGAGGCAGGAACTAATATTATACCCATTTTATGAATGAAAAAACTGAACTATAGTGGTTAAATGGATGCCTCTGGCTTACAATCAACTATCTTTGATTGAGTTCTAATTATGTTACACACTCTGCTAAGGATACAAAGAAAAGTTTCAAAAAATGTTTCTGTTCTTAAGGAGCTCATATTTGGTAGAAACAACATGTAAACAACTATGTTTAATATAGTTTATATATAATATTATATTATATATAATATATTATATAATATAATATTTAATAATAATAACAGATACCCAGAAAAAGTGGGGCTAATCTCAGAAGGAAGGTGTTAAGATAATGGAAGACTTGGAAAGACTTGTTGCAGAAGTTTAGATTTTAGTTGATACTTGGAGGAAGTCAGGACACAGAAGTGAGGAGGAAGTTTCATACTTGAGGGCCAGCCAGTGAAAATGCTCTGAGGGGGAGATCAGGAGTGGAACTCAGCTTTTCCTCTCTATGTCCCATGCTCTATCTAGTGTGGAAGCCAATTGCCTCACATAGCTGGAATAAAAAAAAAAAAAAGTCTTACTGTGCTCTTCAATCAGTCAATCATTAAACACTTATTAAGTGACTGCTCTATGGTTTATATTATGATAGGTGCTGGGGATTAAAAAAATAAAACCACCAAGCCTCACAATTCTTTGGGAATCCTCCTCATTCTATTTATAACATTTAATCTTTCTTACCTGGGTGAGAAGAGAGAGGATGAAAGAGGATATAAATCTTCTTAGAGACAGTTCATTGTTGACTATAGAGTTCTCAATATCTTTATATGTGTTTATTGCAGGAAAACCAAAGGCCTTTTATTGATAAAAGCATTGACTCATAAAAAACAAATAAAAAAATAGTTGACTCAAAAAAACTTTTTTTAATGAAAAACATTTCTGTTGGAAGAAAAGCAGGAGGGGTAGAAAAGGAAAATATTAAAAAGAAAGAGAAAAATCTGGCAGAATAATTTATACGAGTAATGGTGCGGAGGAATGTCACTGAGCTTCCATTCTCCCTTCCACATGCAGCCTGGTTGATAGGAAGGGGAAAAAGATCAGGATGACTTTCTTGGTGCTGCTGTTTGACTGTCACCTTGGGGAGGAAGCTGCCCTTTTTTGAAATGCTTCAGAAGTTGATCTTTTTTTTGTGGGCAGAATTGCTGTTTTTCCTGGACTCTCCTTTACAGGGCTCCAAGGTATTCTCTGGCCACAGTGTGAGAACTGGAACCAAGCACATAGAACGGTGATACCTAAAGGGAAGAGGCTTTTATTCCCTTTTCCTTGTTCAATGCTCTTAAAGAAACTAGTGAATTAAGAAGGCTTAACAGTGAAATTAGTTAGTCATTCAGTTTCTATTTTCCTCTCCTTGATGTATTTTCCAAATGCATTCTTTTGCTTTTTCTTTTGCAATTCTTTGGAGAAAGAAAATAAAACAATGTTCTAAATTTGGTTTTTCTCTTTCTCTTCCTCTCTCCCTTCTTCCCTCCCTCTCTCTCTCTCTTCCTTCCTCCCTCCCTCCTTCTCTCCTTTCCTCTTTCCCTCAATTTATCCCTCTTTCCTTCCCTCCCTTCTTCCCTGCCTCTTTCCCTCCCTCCTTCCTTTTCTTCCTTCCTTCTTTCTTTCCTTCCCTTCCTCCCTTTTTCCCTCCCTCTCTCTTCCTCCCTCCCTCTCTCTTCCTCCCTCCCTCCTTCTCTCCTTTCTTCTTTCCCTCAATTTATCCCTCTTTCCCTCCCTCCCTTCTTCCTTGCCTCTTTCTCTCCCTTCTTTTCTTCCTTCCTTCTTTGTTTCTTTCCTTCCTTTCTTTCTGCCTTTTTTTTCTTTTTTCCTTTCTTCCCTTTACCTTCATACCACGATCACTCTGATTTCTGAAGTAGCAGGAATTGGAATGAATACTGACAAGGAAAAATGATGTTTTCCAAAAAAATATATATATATATATATTAGATTTACTTTTTCTTTGAGTAACTCTGAAAATCTACATGATGGGAGAGAGGAGACTTTTTTTTGTAACAATTCTTTCTTTTTGACTTTTTACAAAGTAGTATTTAGTTCAAAGATATATTAATAGTAAATATTCATATGTAACCCTGATCATTCTGGCTCCTACTACCTAAAGACCAGGTGTGTTACATTTCACCCTTCCCCCAGAATTCTCTTGTACTCTTAAGGAAGATTTGGAGGTGTCTCAGCTCTGTACCATTGGCTCCAGGCCCTACTGATGGTGTACCCTAGTGCTCTCTCATATCCCAGTTCCACTTAAACACTAACAGTTGGATTAGCTTTTGTAAAAAAAAAAAAAAAAAAAAAAAAAAAAAAAAAAAAAAAAAAACATTTACTTCAAAAGGTATAACAAATATGCAACCAGTTCAGCTCAATTCCTATAGCACAGTCCCAAATTTCAAGTTTAAAGCCAGGCACCCTGGTTTCTCTGGCCTTCCTTCTTGGCCTGGTTGACTGCAAACAAGCCTTCCAGAATCTTGGCTCCAAGGTCACCATGGCTGGAAGTTCAATCCAGTGGGAATCACCTGCAAGCATTGCAAGCTGAGAAGGACAAACAAAACTAAACAACAACAAACACTCCAAGACCTGTTTCTTAAAAGTGAGGTTTATTTCTTTCTGCTTCAGTTCATGATTCCAATGTTAGGCATGAACGGTGATTCTTACCCTTTGAATTGCATGGAAATGCACCAGTAAGAGACAGATCACCCCAGTCCAGCTAAAGACTCAGTGTTTTCCAAACACCTGCTGATCACCCACCCACACAGTAGGGAAACGTCAGATTTAGGGTGCTCCCATGTTTGGCAAATGGGGTCTGTGCAGACCAAGCCGCCATATATGAATATTTCCCACACACTTTGATTTGGAGGGGGATTCTAGGGGATTGACCCTGGTGGGATCCTGCCAGGTCTCTGAAAGGACAAGATTAGTTTTACAATTTATCTCAGTTCCTTTATCTTTAGTCCTATCAAGTTCCAGGTTCAACGAACTCCTGGTATTGTGTCCTGGCTCTTTACTCTCAGAGGTTCCCTGTTAGGCTGGCAGCAATATCTGGCGGAGAATAATGGCTCCA
Source organism: Sminthopsis crassicaudata (assembly GCF_048593235.1). Lineage (NCBI taxonomy): Eukaryota > Metazoa > Chordata > Mammalia > Dasyuromorphia > Dasyuridae > Sminthopsis > Sminthopsis crassicaudata. The sequence continues at coordinate 31,944,498 of NC_133621.1, read as the reverse complement.
AGGTCACTGTGGCTCAAGCTCTGGGTCAGAGATCTCAATCACTTTTGCCTAGTACTGCAAAGGATAATCCAGACAGACATAACTGCTAGCTCATTTCTCAGGCGTGCAGAGCCTCAGAGGAAAGGTAGGTGATATTTTCCCACAATGTTACTTATTGGCACATAGAATAAATGTTAAAAATGAATGATCCCTTTATTCCTGAATGCCGCTATAATTAATACTATAAGTTTGTAGACAGTTTCCTCCCTGGGAACTCCCTATATCAATGAGATCTCAGATTTTAAAAAGGTCCAAATTAATATAGACCCAGAAAAAGGTTTCATGTAATGTGATACAGTGGTAAGAGAATTAGGTCTTGGAGTGGAAGGATTGAGTTCAAATTCTAACTCTTCCATTTACTATGTGTGTGATATTGGGTCTCAGTTTCTTTATATGTAAAATAAGACAGTGAACTATGTGCCCAGCCACTAAGGTCCCTTGTAGCCATTAGGCTGTAGCCTATGACTGAAATTTGGATTAAATTCTCTAGCTTTCATTTCCAGTTTATACTGTGTCTTCCCAGGCTATGTTTAGTTGTTCCAATCTGGAAAAACAAGATTATTTCACTGATAGCCTAATAAATAAAAAACAAACAAACAAACAAACAACAACAACAACAACAAAAACCCAAATAAAATCAACAACCAACAAATTCCCATCTTTCTGTTGGATTCTTGCATGGGCTAGTACTGGGAAATGGGGGAGTAGGGACCAGACTGTGGTTTCCTAATAGAATTTATAAAGAAACCTCTTTAACTTAAAAATCAATCTTCAAATTGTCAGATGTTTTTTCAGATCTGTGATGATGGTTTTTTGGGGGGACCTGGGATTTCATTGATACAGGGAATTCCCAAGGAGGAAACTGTCTACCAATTTACTGCAACTTATGGTATTAAAAATTGCCTGAGGTTAAGCAGGTTAAACAATTTGCCCAGGGCCCATTTCCCTTGGGTTCTTCTGCCAAGAATTAAAGCCAGAGGAAAGAATTCATCCCAGTTATTTTTTTCTTCTGAATTTGGCATCTTTCCTCAGCAGTGACAGAGAATAGTAAGAATGTCAGCTCTGGAATCTAAGAGCATAAGTTTGAATCCTATTTATTACATATAGGAAATAGGGCAAATCACTCAGTCACTCCAGACCTCAGATCTGAGAAGGCTAAGCTGAATGATCTTTGAGGAAGACAATTAAGTTATAGACATAAGAAAGGAAACCCTTCTTCATTGTCTAATGGGAATAAGTAACTATGTTATTTCTCTAGTGTCATTTCCAGCTCTTCTCTTCTCTTCCTTCCTTCCTTCCTTCCTTCCTTCCTTCCTTCCTTCCTTCCTTCCTTCCTTCCTTCCTTCCTTCCTTCCTTCCTTCTTTCCTTCCTTCCTTCCTTCCTTCCTTCCTTCCTTCCTTCCTTCCTTCCTTCCTTCCTTCCTTCCTTCCTTCCTTCCTTCCTTCCTTCCTTCCTTCCTTCCTTCCTTCCTTCCTTCCTTCCTTCCTTCTTTCCTTTGTCTTTCTACTACTTCCTCTCTCCCTTCTCTCCCTTCCCTTTCTCCTTTCTTTCTTCCTCCTTTCCTCCCTCCCTCCCTTCCTTTCTCCCTTCTTTCCCTTCTTCCTTCCTTCCTTCTTTCCCTCATTTCTTCCTTTTCTCTTTCTTTTTTCTTTCTTTCCTTCCTTCCTATGGCAAAAGCCTTAAACAAGTGACTAAAAATGCGACCCAGAAATATTAACAGACTAGGTATAATAAATTAAAGGGAAAAAATATTTTGCCTTATTTTCCTTGGTCAACATTATGGATTTTTGTGGCAGTTGTTTAAAAAGAAAAAGGAATAGCTGCACCTAGGTAGATAAACACACTTGGTATCAGCATCGCCATCAGCATCACCACGATCATTATTATTATCGTAGTTAAATTTTATAGAGCATCTTTAGGCTTTCAAAATACTTTACATTAAGATGTCTCCAATCATCCTGCAGCATAATAACTTCTATTGAAGTATAGGAGATACAGCCAAACCTGAAACCCAAACCTTTAAATTTCTGTATAGTATCACTGAACTATAGATGGGAGGGACCTTCAAATCTGATAGCTGATGCTCTCATTTTATCTTAGGTATTTCCAAATTTTATTTTTTTTTCAATTAATAAGCTCCTATTTTTTCTCTTTCCCATAACCCTTTACACAAAGTGAAAAAAAAAGAAAAAGAAAAAGAAAACTTGCAGTAATATGCCCAAGCAAATTAAAAAAAAAAAAAAAAAACTACTTATATTGATCAAGTCCAAAAAAATGCATGCTTCATTTTGTACCTCCAGTCCATCAACTCTCTGTTAAGATGTAGGTAGTAGCAAGTTTCATCAGCAGCACTCTGGAATCATGATTCGCCGTTGTATGATCAGTTCTTAACTCTTCAAAATAGTTTGTCTCTATGGTGTTTTTTATTATATGAATGGTTTTTCTCCTTCTGCTCACTTCACTCCTGATCATTTCATACAGGTTTTCCCAGATCTCTCTCAAACTGTCTCTTTCATATCTCATTGTACAATGATATTTTATTATATTCATATGCCATGATTTGTTCAGTTATTCCCCAAGTGATGAGCATAGTCTTTCTAAGTTTCATAGTTCTTAGCCATAACAACAACAACAAAAAAAGCTGCTATAAAAATTTTTATACATATAAGTCCTTTACTACTTTCTTTGATCTCTTTAGATTATAGTCCTACTAGTGGCGTTGCTAACTTAAAGGGTATACAGATTTAATAAATTTTGGGGCATTGTTCCAAATTATTTTCCAGAATGACTGGACCAATTCACAACTCCACCAACAGGATATTAGTGAGTCTCTTTTCTAGTAGCTCTTACAACCTTTGTCATACTCTTTCTTTTTTCCTTCCTTCCTTCCTTCCTTCCTTCCTTCCTTCCTTCCTTCCTTCCTTCCTTCCTTCCTTCCTTCCTTCCTTCCTTCCTTCCTTCCTTCTCTCCTTCCTTTTCTCCTTCCTTTTCTCCTTCCTTCCTTCCTTCCTTCCTTCCTTCCTTCCTTCCTTCCTTCCTTCCTTCCTTCCTTCCTTCCTTCCTTCCTTCCTTCCTTCCTTCCTTCCTTCTTTTCTTTCATCATATTGTAATCTGATTATATCAGGTAGAATCTCAAAATATCATTAATTTTCATTTCTATTCTTTTTAGGGATTTGGAGCATTTTTTTCCATATGACTAGTGGGTGGTCATTTGTATTTCTTCTTTTGAAAATGGTTAGTTCATATCTTTTGACCATTAAATTCTTATAAAAAATTCTTATATTGGTAATTAGGTAATGACATTATATATCTGAATCCAATCCTTCTATATCAGGGAAATGAAGTCTTTATCAGAGAAATATGCTACAATGGTTTTGTTTTCTGATTTAATTTCCACATAATTTTCCTAGGTTAATGTTCCCTCTCTAATTTTAACTCTATTGGCTTTGTGAAAAAAAAAATATTTTTTATTTTTAGGGAATTGAAGTATTTGATTTTGTTCTCCATGATTCCTTTTCTTCTTTATTCATTATCTCTTTCCATATACATAGAACTGAAAGGCAATTATTCCTCCTCCTTTAATTTGTTTATGATGGGACTTTTATATAGCTAAATCATGAATTCATCTGGAGCTTTTCTTGGTATGTGGTATGAGATACTGGTATAAAGCTAATTTTAGATTCTGTCAAATCACTTTCTAACTTCCTCAGCATTTTTTATTGTTGTTATTAAATAATGAGTCCTTGCTTTGCCAATGTTATTGTTTCAATTAGTTCTTAGTTGATTTGGTAGAGTTCTCTAAGTGTATTATCTCCAGAAAGCAATAATTTTGTTTTGTTTTGTTTTGCCTGTGTTTATTCACCTAGTTTTTTCCTTGTCTTTTTTCAAAGCTATCATTTAAAAAAAATCACTTTGTCAAACAGTATAGGTAATAATGTATATTCTTGTTTTATTCCTGATTTTATTGGAAAGTCCTTTAGTCTGTCACCATGCTATATAATACTATGATGTCATTTGAGATGCTACTTATATTAAGTAAAGACCTATTTATTGCATAGTTTCTCTAGAATTGTTTTTACAGAAATGGGAGTTATATTTTGTTAACTTTTGTTCAACTTCTATTGATTCAAACTGAGGAATTTTGTTTTATTTGATATTAATATACAATATGTTAATAATTTTCTAATATAGAACCAGCCCTAAGTTTCTAGTATAAATTTAATTTTACCATAACATATGATATTTTTGATATATTACTCTAGCTTCTTTTTTCATATTTTATTTAACTTTTTTGCATTGATACTTAACTAGTGATAATAGTTTATAATTTTTAAAAAATATCTGTTGTGGATCTTCCTGATTTAGCTATTAAGGCTTTGATAGTATTTTTGATAGATAAGACTCTATTTTTTCCTATTTTCATAAATTTAAGATGTTATTGGAGTTTTCTGTTCTTTGAATGTTAGATAAAATGCATTTGCAAATCTTTTTCTCCCACACTCCCTTACCGTCAAATAAAAAAAAAGAAAGAAAGAAAGAAAGAAAAGAAATTGGCAGTTTATTTGAATAAGATAAATGTATTCAATTTATTTTTCTGAGATTAAAATATTTTTCTTTAATTGGGAAATTTAATTTTTTGTAAATATTCATTTCTTTTAAGTTGTTAATGTTATTAGTAGATGGGATAGATGGGAAAAACAGTTTCCAATGTTGCCCTTTATTTCTTTATTTGTTGTGATTTCTTTTTTTTTTTTTTACTCTAGTAATTTGGTTTGATTTCATTTTCAAATGAAATTGCCTAATCATAAATTTATTGTCATGCTTTATTTCTTCTTTTTTGCTTTTGCTTTTCTTATTTTTTTTAATTTTTAGAATTTGTGTTTCAATGCTGAGTTGAAATTTTAACATTTCTTGCTTTTCTAATTTTTTAAAAACAATTTACTGTTTTTTCTCTTTTGTTTTGTTTTCTTTTTGTTGTCATTTTCTTTGATGAAATAATATTGTTTCTATCATCTGTTCTTTGACTCACCAATTATGCTTAAATTAGTCTCCAATTAACTTTTAATTTTTTTCTTTAATGATCCTTTCATGAATATAAATTTTATTACAATGTGGTCAGTAAAAGTTGTGTTTAATATTTATTTTTCTACATTTATAAGGTTTTTAATGCCCTGAGATAGTAAATTTATGTAAAGCTGAGAAATAATATATTTCTTTCTATTCTATTCATGAATCAACAGAAAACTATCATAGTTCATTTGTCTACAGTTTGGATTTTTTATATTTGTCTTAGTCTAAAATTCTGAGATCCTAAACATTATAGTTTAATAATCTCTTTCTCTTGGTAACTCATTTAACTTTTCTTTTAAGTTTTTAATTGCAATTTTTGCTTCTTTTCCTGTTTCTTGCTAAATTTACAACCTCAGATATGGTTTATGCTGGATCTGTGACCACTCTTAACACTGATACACAGTTATAGGACTTAACTTCAATCCTTGCTGGATCCCTAACCCAGTTTTGGGGTTGATGTAGGATAGATGCTGGCTAGTTCTTGCTTTTGCTTCCTGCATGGTCTACATCTTCATGAACCATCCACTGGATCTGAAATTTTATTCCTAATCTTGATATACAATTACAGATCCCACTCTAGTTTTCTCGCATGAAGTCTCTGTTTAGATTTTCTTGGTTGGATCCTTTTCCTATTGCTCCTAAGGCTTCTGGTTATTGCTGCAAATTATTTTTATTTAATTCCTATTTAATTATCTATGTATTTATCTATATTTCTATTTTCAACTGTATGCTACATGCCAACCTCACCTAGAAAGGTGACCCACTCTTTTTCTTCTTATGTTTTCCATTCACTACTCTGTCTGGTGTTCTTAAATTTTTAGGAAGTAATTGTAGAAGACAGATTGCATCGCTTCCTTCTATTTTGCAATTTCTTTCTATTTCTTTCTTGCTTGCTTTCTATTTCTTTCTTTCCTTCCTTCCTTCCTTCCTTCCTTCCTTCCTTCCTTCCTTCCTTCCTTCCTTCCTTCCTTCCTTCCTTCCTTCCTTCCTTCCTTCCTTCCTTCCTTCCTTCCTTCCTTCCTTCCTTCCTTTCTTCCTTTCTTCCTTCCTTCCTTCCTTCCTTCCTTCCTTCCTTCCCTTTCTTCCTTTCTTCCTTCCTTCCTTCCTTTCTCTTCCTTCCTTCCTTCTTCTTCTTTCTTTCTTCTTCTTTCTTTCCTTTCTTCTTTCTTTCTTTCTTTCTTTCTTTCTTTCTTTCTTTCTTTTCTTTCTTTTCTTTCTTTCTTTTCTTTCTTTCTTTCTTTCTTTCTTTCTTTCTTTCTTTCTTTCTTTCTTTCTTTCTTTCTTTCTTTCTTTCTTTCTTTTCTTTCTTTCTTTCTTTCTTTCTTTCTTTCTTTCTTTCTTTCTTTCTTTCTTTCTTTCTTTCTTTCTTTCTTTCTTTCTTTCTTTCTCTTTCTTTCACAAAGACTGAACCCAAAAGTAGCCACATGATTTGTTTTAAAAGCACCCTATATACATAAACACAATCAGCAATTATAACAGTACTATTGTTTATTTCAGACCCCATTTGGGGTTTTCTTGCAAAGGTAAGTTAATCATTTCCTTCTTCAGCTCATTTTACCAAATGAGGAAGCTGAAGCAAAAAGGGTTATATGATTGATCCAGGGTCACATAGCTAATGAATGTCTGGGGCCAGATTTGAATTCAGGAAGATGAATCTTCCTGACTCCAGACTTGATGCTCTACCCACTGTGCCACAGAGCTGTCAGTATTTCTAACAGAGCTAAGCAAATGTTCTGACTTGGAACCTTATGTCCTTCAAGTAGATACTGCTCTCAGATATGGTTAAGACCTGAGCTCAACTCCCATCTCTGACAATTATTGCTAATATAACTCTGGAAAGACCGATAACCTTCTTTTGAGGTTTGGTTTCTTCATATGTAAAATGAGATTATTGAACTACTTGGTCTTTTGCAATCATTTCCTGCTCTACGTCTAAGATCCTGCGGTCTTCTCTAGCATCAGCCCCAGTCACATGATTCCAGGAAATAGTTCCCAACATGTGCTAACAACACACATTACTTGTAAGGCATTTTGCTAATTTGTTTTTCTGGTTCAGGTTATCTATAGACAAGGAGATAAGAGTTACTTTGGAGTCCTCCTTTCGGGACAGGATCTCTCCTAAGTATGTCCTTTTGCTCTCCAAAGCAGAGATACAACAAAGTATGGATTAATTCTCTGCTACTTGTGCTAGTTTTGACCTAACAATGAACACCAAGAAAACACAGGTCCTCTATCAGCCAGCACCACACCATGCACACATGAAACCACCAGTAAATGCTATGGATAAGTTCACTTACCTTGGCAGCATACTTTTCAGAGATGTTCACATTGATAATGAGATTGACTCACACATTGCCAGAGCCAACTGAGTGTTTGGGATGCTCTGAAGGAAAGTGTGGGAGAAAGGAGGTATTAGACTGACTAACAAACTGAAGGTCTACAGAACCATTGTGCTGATCTCATTATGGTATGCCTGTGAAAACCTGGACAGAATACTGGTTACTCCAATGAGCTTGTGAATCCTCACTTTCTGATAGTTAGGCAAGATGGGCTGTCCTTCATGACACCCAGAGAATGGACATCCCATGTTATTTTTTCAGGTTGATTACATAGTATGCCATGTTAAAGTCATGGGGTTTTCCTAAGGGTGAGCCTGCACATACTGGATTGAATAGGTATTTATTTGTATTTAAATAGGTACAAGTCACTGAGTCACTGGGAAGAAAACCTGTTTTGCAGTTCTGGAGAAGGGGTTGAGGGCTTCTGGCAGGTTTAAACAGCCCCAGAAGATAGGATCATTTGACTATATTTAACTAACAAAGACTAAGGAATGCTTGAATAAGAACTCCCACTCTTATATTAAAGGACCAGGAAGTCACCTTCCCAAACAGGTAGGAGATGGTGACATCTTTGAAATGGCTCTCGGTAATGTTCAATTGCAACATAGTGTTAGGAGTTCTAATGAGCCAAGTACAACTAGGATCTCAGCTGAGGTTACTTCAGGCCTCTCGTTTGTGGGTGTGACTCAAGATCTTCTGGGCCAAGGTGTCTTATTTTTGTTTGGAATGATTGCAATGCCCTCTTCTCTAGGTCAGAGTTCAAACAAAAACTATTACACAGAGAACCCAACATTCAACTTGCAATTACTGGACCTCAATACAGCCTTCAGAACATAGTAAGTTCTTAATTTAATGCTTGTTGACTGCCTTTGAATCTCGATTCTGCTACTTAATACACATAAGCTTTGGCCAAGTCATTCCATTTCTGTTTATCTCAATTTCCTTCTTTGTAAAATGAAGGGTTATCTTCAATGGCCTTTGTGACCTTGAATGACTCTAAATTCTAGGATCTCAGGAAAGCAGGATTCTGTATTGGTTTTTTCTCTGCCTTTTGTGATTTTTCTACTTTTGATATTGGAAATATCATTCATTTTTGGTCAGATTCTTAATGTTTGCATGATGTGGCAGAAAATATTTAAAATTTCTAGTAATAGGCCTTGGGTCCCACCTTACATACTTAACAACTGTGAATCAGGAACAAATTAGCTTCTGTGGACCTTTGTTTCATCATCTATATGTATGGGACAGGTGCTCGACCCCCTTTCCCAAATTAATCAGAGACATCATCAGGTACAAAGAGAAAGCATTTATTTATCGCCTGCAGGGAGAGACCCAGATACACACCTGGGAGCCATCCCAACTCCCACCATTTTTTCATGGAACTTGATCAGCTTCTGGCTTGTGGAGATTTAAAAAGCAAAAGATCCAAGCTTTTTCATTAGATAGACTAAAAGGACATGATCATCTTTGACCAAAGGTCACCAATGTTGTCTGCTTCCCACAGGTCACATCACTTCCTGTAACTTCACTAACTTCATGTGATTTCCTGTATCCCAAGGTTCAAGGCCCAGGAATAAGGATCATGTGATTTAGCCTCACACTGAGAAAACTTCATCCAATCAGTCTCATTCATATGAAATAAGGTCAACTCTGACTCCCAAGTCTATGATATAGATGTTTAAGAAAAACATCAGGGTGCCAATACATGGCATTATTAGTCATGGAAATCAATAAAAATTCAAACAGATTATTCTGTAATTTTAAACTAAACTTCTATTAGATGCTTGGACTTGGTCGATTTCTTCAGGTATACCGTGCTTCTATTCTCTGTTTACTCAATTAAGGTTATGATTCCCCTGTGATTTCTAGTTATTTACAATTAACAGAACATTCACAATTGATTGATTAATTGATTCAGTCAGTCAGTCAACAAACATTTCTCATAAGAAACTATTTCCCCATAGTAAGATAAGCTCCGAGGACATAAAGAAAAGTAAAAGTAGGCTCCCTGCCTTCAAGGAGGTCACATTCTAATGGAGAAGATAACATTCAAATAGCTATGTTTATACAACGGATAATGCCGTTCTAACTGAAGGTAATACCAAAGGAAGACATTAGGAAAACCTGAACCAAGGAAAGTCCAATGGTAGATGATGAGATCTGAGGTGAATCTTGAAAGAAACCAGGGAAAGCAGGAGATGAAGGTGAGAAGGAAAGGCATCCTAAACATGAGAGACAGCCAGTGCAAAGGATTGGGACATTAGATATAATAAGTAATTTACAAGATATTGATGAGAGATAGGAAAGGGGGAACCCCGTTTTGGTCGGCCCAAAGATAGTCCCATTATGGCTCAATGTCCTCTGTAAATGAATTTACAGGCCCGAAAACCTAGATTGATAAAAGGTTTATTGTAGAAAATTAGAAGTTAAGTTGAAGGTAGAAAGACACCAGGGCCAAAGGTGGTTGCTGGGAGGGCAGGAATCCTTACATGGCATGAAGGATACCATGTTTGGGGGGGAAGGGCTCCTGCAAAGAAAGAGCTCCAGTTTGGCTCTTTTTATACCTAAAGGGGGCTTGTGGGTGGTACCCCAAATTCCTGGTGGGCTTTCAGCCAGGGTCAGCTTTGAATAGAATTCAATGGGTTTAAACTGTGGGGGTTGGGAAAACTCAAATTAGTTCAGATAGAGTGGGGGATGGGACAGCTCAGTGACCAGGATTTGTAAATTAAAGGTCAGCCATGAGGGTTGGGGAAATCAGAAAGGAATCTTAAAGGGATTTCAACCCCCATCAATATAATGCTAAATAATACCTTTGTTAAGATATAATAAATCATGAATTCAATAATGAATCATAGTCATTAAACTAAGTCAAAAAATCCCTAATAGCTATAGATGTCCTGAAAAGACATTGGATGAAATAGAGTGATATTATTTGGGAAGTGGGTCTGAATTGGTTAAGAAAATGTGGCCATATTCTGTAGGTTTTATATAAAAGAGCAGATTAGATAGAAATCCAGAAATTCAAACATCTACCCACATAAAAGAGAGTCATCACATATTCTGAGATGTAGCTGAGAGGAGGGGATGAGATTCCTGACCTGTTCTCAATATATTCTCCACCTCCTCTGCTCCTTGGCTGAAGGAGGACTATGGGAATTTCTGAGGTTTTACACTTTTTCTTTAGCATCCTAGAATGGTTCCCTAGTTCAACAGTTGGCCCTGGCAATGTTTGCTTTGGAAGTCCAAACCAAAGTAGATGAACTAAAGAAAGGAGCGTACAAAAAACCTGGCAGAAGGATAACACTATGCCTAAGGAACTGGCAAGAAAGCTCAAAGAACCAACTCTTTGCTATATGATGTTCTCTTAATCCTGAGTCCACTTTCCATTATGTCACATACTTTACAAGGGATGGTTTGTATCAAGTACACAACAAGAATAAATAACTGCTTCTTAATATTGGCTAATTAATGGATATCAACTGATTATCATGGAAGAAGTGGGGGCTTGTGAGCTGGAATATTGTAAATGCAGCCACAACCCTTCAGGGATAGCCTTAGATTCTGAAGGGAAAATTTCCACCTTTCTTTGTGGATTTGGTATAATGGTCAAAGGGAAGATTAGAAGAATGCTTCTAGAGAATGTGATAAAAGTTGCCATCAATATCATTAATGTTAAAGCAATGTCATAGGGAGAAGACTACAAGATATGGATCTGAGTTCAAACTCTGCCTCTATCACTTGTGATCCTAGTGACTTTGGACTTTCAGAGCCTGTTTCTTCATTTTCTAATGTAGGAGGGTGGATGGCTTCTGAAGTCCCTTCTGCATCCAAATTCTAGGACCCATTAGCCAGAAGAAGGTAACTTCATTCATTCTAGACAGCTCGGTTGAAAAAATGAATACCTTCTTCCAGCTTTTAGATGGTTTCATGCCTGAGGTTACTCTGTCATTCTAGTTACCACACCTGAGCAGAATTGAAGAAGTTCCAGAGAGAGAAGCACTTAAAATGAAAAGGCACTTATTTACTATGAGAATTACTTTTAGAAGGCAATGTTCTGTAGTTTAGTGGCTATTACTTGGGACTTGAGTCAACATTTGACACACAGTAGGCTCTTAATAAATGTTTGTTGAATAACATGCATTCAAATCATACCTCAGATACAATTTAGCAGCTGTGTGATCTAGGGCAACTCACTTTATTTCTCTGAGACTCAGTTTCCTTATCTGTAAAAAGGGAATAATAACAGTAGAAATAATATCCCTGAATGGTTGTGATACTCAACTAATATAATACCTTTGTAAATCTTACAATATATGTCACTATTGTTATCAAGGTTCAATTCAAATGTTATAGTCTGCCTGTTTGGGTTCATTTTGATATGACCATTCAGGGCTGGGAGAAAAATTTAGTTCTTGGCTCAAAGCATATAAATCCTAGCTGGTGGTAATGCCTCCTGGGAGCATTCAGATTAATGAGGTCTGCCTTTCAATCTTACTTTTTGTTGTGGTTTTACACATTTATTTTGATGTTCCTCAATGTCAATGAAATTCTTACACACAAATACCCCCCATACATGTACATAGATATATGTATGTATGTAAAATATATACATACATATATATATATATGTGTATGTAAGTATATATGTAATTTTAAAATATAATACCCAGGGCACATATGCATCTCATTCTACTTCATAATCAATTCATGGAGATTGGTCAGAATGTCGAGGTAGGTCATGTAATTAAGCTTTTTAACCCAGAGCAGAGGTGAGCTGCTTCAAGTTGGATCTTAATGAGTTTACTGTGGTGGAAAGATAATGGTGTAACATGATGAGGGTCAGACATCTAGGGTAATATCTCATAGACTAAAGATGCAGAAGAATACTTTTTCTCTCCAACAGATGATTTCATTAATATAGAGAGCTTCTGATAAGGATTTCCTTTACCAAGGTAAAATGGGCACCTCCTGTCTAATCTCTAATCTTAGGGAATTTCTAGGAGGCATTAAGATCTAAGTGACTTGTTCAGAGTCACCTAGGGTGAATCAGAACTTAAAACTTGACCTTCTTGATTCTAAAGCTATCAGTTCTGCCGCACTATATCTAAAGAACACATCATCAGTCATTATTGATGTTTTCGAGCAGCTTTCTAGTTTTCAAGCAATTTGCCTTGACATGTATCTCTCTGAAGTGTAAACACCTCATTGGCTGACACAGTTGGGCTATAGCGTCTGTATTTCCCTGGAAAAGCCTTTGGGATCCCAGGATCATCTTTATACCAAAATCTCCCACATTTACATAATTTAAGAATATGGGTGAATGGATCTGTGATTGACTCATATCATGGTTTGGGGTCTTTGACTCTCTAGTTTGTTCAGAGTGGTATAGTGGAATGAATGAAGAGGGCCTAGATTCTAATCCCTTCTTGGCCACTTACCTCGTGTGTGATCTCAGGCAAATCCTTTAACCTCTGTGAGCTTCAGCCTCTTCATTTTTGAAAGGGAAGATTTAGATCAAATAATCTTTATAGTCCCTTCCAATTGTGGATTTATGATCCTATGATTCAGTGGCCTACTATAAACAATGAATCAACCAAATAAACATTTTTTTAAAGCAGTCCTAGAGTGCTAAGTACCAGGGATACAAAGAAAAGAAAGGGGAAATAAGGGGAAATAAATTCTAATAACTTGAGATCAAGTTAGCTGAAACTCAGGTGTTCAACTGGTTTCATCTTGTATGGAGACATAATTAACAAACCTGGTACACAGGGAAAATTTATTGGAGGGGAAGGAAAATAGTCTGCCCTTGTTGGGTGTGGTTGCCCTGAGGGAGAGCAGGCTGATTATCCTCAGAGTTGGGCACACACCTGAGTCCCTGACCTCGAGAAAGAAGTTCAGAGAAGAGATGGCAGGTTGGGGGTGGGGCACAGCAGAGAAAAAAGGTGGAGACTGGGAGAGGGGAATGATAATAATAATAATAATAATAATTCACATTTATATAGTACTTTGAAGTTTGCGACATACTTTGGAAACATCTTATTTGATCCTCCCAAACGAGATAAGGGAGATATCCTAGTCTGTTAAATAGGTGCTATTATAATTCGCATTTTGCAGATGGAAGGCCTGAAGCTTAGAGATACAACCATGAGTGGTCTAAGATCACACAGCTATTAAGTGTCAGGCAAGTTTTGAACTCAGGTCTGTCAGGACTCCAAGAATAGCCCAGTTTTCCTACTCTGCTACTCAAAGTAGCACCCAGGAACCAGTGGAAATTAAGGATGATTGCGTTGTGGTGAGGAAAGTTAGGGCCTAGGACCAAAAAAGGACCTCTTAGAAGACTGGAGGATTGCCAAAGGGAAGAGTCCTGCCCTTCAGATGCTGGTGCCCTGTGCCCAGTTCCTGATGACTCTTGCCTCATTTCCTAGTCACATGGGCTTGTACCAGTGAAGCTTTCTAGGCTCATCACCAATGCAAAGGGCAACTGCACAAAGGATTAATGGTGAAGCTGCAGGGGCCTAGGCTGGTAAAGAAATACTGCATGTGGTTTTATTTTGCAACTGTCACCTGTGTGGCAAGATTTGAATATGTATACCAATGGGCTTCTAGACATAAATTTGGATTTTATAAGGTTTTAAAGCCTTGGAATGATCTCTTTGTCTCTATGCAGAATAGGTGAGCAATACTCATGGCACAAAATCAGGCACCCTGGAAGTAATTACTCATGCATGGTGAGCAGCGTAACAATTAGTGCAGCATCCGCCACCTCATAGAAATGACGAGAAAATAGCAACTGTAACTCAAGAGTTGTTCTCTCTCTCTCTCTCTCTCTCTCTCTCTCTCTCTCTCTCTCTCTCTCTCTCTCTTTCTCTCTCTCTCTCTCTCTCTCTCTCTCTCTCTCTCTCTCTTTCTCTCTCTCTCTCTTTCTCTCTGTCTCTCTCTGTCTCTCTGTCTCTCTCTCTCTCTCTCTCTGTCTCTCTCTCTCTTTCTCTCTCTCTCTCTCTCTTTCCTCTCTTTTTCTCTCTCTTCTCTATGTCTCTGTATCTGTCTCTCTCCCTCCCTCCTCCTCCCTCTCTGTCTCTGTTTATCTTTCTTCTCTGTGTCTCTATATCTATTTCTGTCTGTCTCTTTGTTTGTCTCTTTACTCTCTGTTTCTCTATTTGTCCCTCTCTGTCACTCTGTCTCTGTCTCTCTCTGTGTGTCTGACTCTCTTCTCTCCATGTCTCTCTGTTTCTCTCTTTGTCTCTTTCTCTCTGTCGGTTTCTGTTTGTCTCTCTTCTCTTTGTCTCTCTCATCTTTTTCTTTCTTCTCTCTGTCTATCTCTGTTTCTCCCTATCTATGACTTTCTCTCTCTCTGTCTCTGTCTCTCTTTGTATTTCTCTCTTTCTCTCTCTCTCTCCCTTCCTCTCTGTTTCTTTTTTGTCTTTTTCTTCTCTGTGTCTTTCTATCTCTTTGTTTCTCTCTCTCTGTCTCTGTATTTGTTTCTCTTTCTCTCTCTCCCTTCCCCTCCCCCCCTCTGTCCTTCTCTTTTTCTCTCTCTGTCACAGGTTTTTTTGGGAGGGTGTTTCTGAAGACTGAGTAGTTGATATCATTGGATCATGGACTAAGAGTAGAAGGTGCATTGAAGAACATCTCATCCAGGCTCTTCATTTTAAGTAGCAGAAAGCTGAGACCACAGAGCATAAATGACTTGCCAGAAATTACAAGGTAACAGTGTCAGAACAAGGAATGAAACCCAGTCCTCTAACTCCACAGACTCCTAGGGGGAGCAATAGTGGATAGAGCTCTGAGCTTGGAATAAGGAAGTTATCCGATTGAGTTCAAATCCTGCTTCAGACAGTGGCTAAACTGTGTGACCCTAAGCAAGTCACTTAGTTTTCTCATCTGTAAAATAAACTAGAAAGAACATGGCCAACTCCTCCAGTATCTTTGTCTAGAAAAGCCCAAACTGGGTCAAGAAGACTCAGATGTAACTGAATAATAACAGAAGTGCTGGCTCCAACCTAGTACTTTTTCCACTGGCACTAAGATAATTGAGCAAATTTATACTGAAAACTGGGTATTGTGCTCTGATCAGTCATTCAGTAACTACTTATTAAATGCCTATGAGGAACCTACATAGATAATTACTGTGATTGGATTGAGGATGCAGGCAATAGAGACAGGAAGATCTGATTTCAAGTTTTGCTCATGAAATTTGCAAGTTGTTTTGCTCTGGAGAAACACTAAGCCTCTGCACCCCAGGTAATTCTTCACTGCTAAGTGAGGGACTAGTTGTGTGATCTGATGCTGGTGGAAGGTATTTCCACACTGGGAATTCCCTGAGCCATTCCCAGATGCTTCCTCTAGCTGGCATTGTGCTTTCTTCTATTAGTCCTGTAAATTCTCGTTTTTCAAGTCTAACCTGTTGTTTCTCATTACTTCCTGCCAAGTCAATTTCTCTTCCCAGAAATCCAAGTGGAGCTTGAACGCCCCACTGATGACTTTGTAATATTTGCTTTGCATGGGTCCAGAGAAGGTGACTGTTTTACTGTGTTTTCCTTTGTAGTGGATGGATCAAGTGCTTAAACTGTGACCTATAGCAAAGTGTATTTTCAGAAAAAATGACTGAAGAGCCTCTTTTCAATAAGGGAAGCAATATTTACACTGCTCCAATGAACATCTCTTTAGAGATGCTATGCCATAGGATAGGTAACTATGTAAATATAAATTTGTAAATATACAAAAATAGTTTATATATGATATACATATATATATATATATAAACTTGTATTTGGTATTACTAATTCCTATTTATATTTATGTATACTTGGTAAAAATGATTGACCCATATTCCCTACTTTCCCAATCCCACTCCATTCATTTGATTATAAATTTCTCAGAGACTTGAATCATGTTGTCCTTTTTTTTTTTTTTTTTTTTTTTTTTTTTTTTTGCATTCTTAGTGAAAACTTCACCAAAATTACCAACTTTACATTGGGAGAATTTAGTAACCAAAATCTTAGCATGGTGCTTTGCATTTAGCTATTATGTCCCAGCCACGGGGGTCATAGGCAATTAGAGATGACTACCTGACATCCAAGTCTGACTTGCAGAGGCCCATGCAGATTTGTCTTAGGCAAGGTTTGGCTATCTATGGCCTCAGCAAGGAATCTGAGGAGAAGGCCTTCAGCTCTTGGTTCCTGATGGAAGCACCATGACATTGTTAGGATTGTTCCCAGGGGAGGATAGTCCTGATGTCCTTGGCTAAATTTCTGTAGTGTAGTTGAAAACCCAGACACCTGGGAGTCTAAATTATCCCTGTAGGATATTAGTATATTAGCTACCCTATAAAAGTGAAATTTATATGATGCATCTGTTTACATTGAGGATCCCATAAAAATGTACCAGGGAATGCAAGGAAAAAGGCTTACAAATGAAGCTTTCATAGCCAAGAGCAAAAAAACTATGGCGGGTGGCAGATACACAAGTTATTTCCATTTTGTTTTTTAAGAAAGGATTTTTTTAATTGAGAAAGAACCCTTTTAAACCATCTTCCCCTTTCCCCACCCCCCAATGGCAGCTTAGAGTTTATACTCTATTTCCCTGTGTCCTTATGGTAGGGGTTTGAACAGGCTGTTAATTTTGTTTTGTTTTGTTTTTAGTGCTTTCAAGGTAGGATGACGAGCCAGTTATTTCAGTAACAAACAGTTGCTGGGCCATGGAGCATCCAGACAACAAGGAAATGGGATGGAGAAAGACATTTTCATTGGAGAAGATCTCTAGTTCCTGGACAGATCCAATTGGTTTAAACCAAAGAATAGTATAAGGGAACATGTTTACATATGGAGCACATCACAAGTAACAAATGGCATGTGGTTCAATAGATTACAAGCTTCTTGAGGGCAGGGACTGATTCAACTTTGTCTTTTTATCCCCAGTATCTGGCAAATCAAAAATATTTAGTATATGCCTTTTGAATTGCTCCAAATATTTATTTATAAATATATGTTGCTTATAAATTTACTCAAAGAACTATGCTGTAAATGGTGATTAGGTTCCCAGAACAATTTGCAGTTGAATTTAACTCAAGATTTAGCTAAGATTAAGTGAGTTTTTAGTTCCCTTGAATTGATAAATAAGAGTAGCATAACTTCAGACCTGCTTTTAAGTTCTGCCTTGGACACAAACCATATGTGTGACCCTAGGCAAGTCACCTACACTCTTAACATTTTAGGTACCTCCTTAAGGCTATGTATTGCAGAGAAAGTGTCAATCCGCTTTGGAAAAGAGTGACTCCTTAGCTGGCAGTTGCTTCTGTCAATGACATTTCAGGTCTAGTCACTATCCCTTGAGTTGGCACTGCTCTGTAGAATTGAAGATGCCTTAAAGATGAACTAGTACAACTGTACTTCCTTCCTTCTTCTATCTCTTTCTTTTTTCTTTCATTACTAGCACAGTATTTGCCACATATATAGGAAATTAATAAATGATTGACTGATGGATAGATAGACTGATCCAGGCATTTACGAAAAAATCTAAATCAAAATCCACCTTTCATATTTCCTAGGACTATGGTCCTTGAAAAACCATGATCCTTGCTAAGCTATTTATCTTTTTACTTTTTTTTATCAGTTTCTTTATTAGTAAAATGAAGATCACAAAACTTGCATTAGTAACTTCACAGAATGGCTATGAGAATTGAGTTTTGAGAAGCTTAAAGCATTTTAGAAATTTGAGTTTTGGGGGGCAGCTGGGTGGCGCAGTGGATAGAGCACCAGCCCTGAATTCAGGAGGACCTAAGTTCAAATCTGGTCTCAGACACTTAACACTTCCTAGCTGTGTGACCCTGGCCAAGTCACTTAACCCAGCCTCAGGGGGAAAAAAAAAGAAATTTGACTTTTTTGGTTATTTCTAATCTATTAATGGTTTTTTAAAAAAAATATTTCATTAGTGTATGTGCTCCCTCTCCTATTGTAGATTGCTTCCTTTTCACATCTTTTCATCCTATAGGATTCTCATCAATATCTTGTTTATGTCTCTTCAATAAAGCCTGAGCACTACCTTCCCTCAATGTGCCGAGAATCCCCTATGACTTTCTGGAATCAGAAATCATTGAAAGAACAATGGCCCTAGAGGTTGCCCAATGTCCAGATCTCAATTATTATGTGGCCTAGAACAAGTCACTTAACTTCCCTGGCTCACAGTTCCCTCATCTTTGAAATGAGGACCTTAGACTAGAAAGCATCAGAGGGTCCTTACAACTTTATATCTATGATTCTACGAACATTTGAATGCAAGAAAATGCAAGAAGTGGAAAGTCTGGGTCTCAGTTTCCTTATCTTTACAATGAGAGAGCATGGAGTAGGTGCCATCTGTGGGAATCTTTCAGTTCTCTATCTACTTTCTATAATCTCTGAAACAATTGTATCCCTTTGCTTCTATTTGTGTTTTATCTTTATCGTGGAGTTTTTATCTTTATCTCACTGAATGACTAACTGATTTTTTCTTATCCAAACAAACTCTTTATTATTCTTATGTCTTTTATGCCATTTCTCATGTACAAATCATCATCAGTAATACATTCAAATCTTTTTATATACTCCAGGTGTCTTTCCATTACTTTTTGCCTCACCTGCTATTTACATTTTTTTTTTGAGAACAACATGCTCCATCAATTCACAGTCAGGTAGCATCACTGGGAGAATGGTAGGTGTTAAAAGTGGTGGTGATGGGGGTTGTAGTAGCAAGTATTTAGAAGTATTAAAAGGCTGCATAATTTTGAAATAAGATTCAGCTCAGGTATTTTTATCTGCATTTGTTTTCCATCTGCAGTTGTTGCAAAGCAATCTAAACGGATGGACAGATCCGATGGTTTCTCTCTTCAATAACCCACCACAATTTGGAAAATTATTATTCTTCATCCACTTTGTTTTTCTAATGTGGATGGCTAGGGTGAACTTGTCTGAGAACTATGAGTTACATTGAGTCCTTTATTCAAAGGCTTGACTCCATTCCATTCCATTACTTTGTCAAAGTATACAAAGACAAATTTTTTTAAAAGTCCATATTTCCAGGGGTCCTATCATTACTTATTGAAGAATAGGGAGCATCTTGTCAAATAAAGAGGTAGAATTGTATACAGAAACAAGATCTGGGTATTAACCTGTTTAAATCTTCTCTTGGCTAGAATTAACAACTTCAGGTTTTTTAGCCACTTTTCAACCTTGATGTTGACTGTGTCTCATATCTGGTTTGGACTTCTTTCTTACCTTCACTTTCTGGAATATATGGTCTCCTTCAAGCCTCAGTTTAAGTATTTTCTACATGAAATCTTTCCTGATCCAACAGTTGCTACTATTCATCCTCCCAATTGCCTCCCACTAACTAGAATGTAGCTTTTTTGAGGCTTGTTTGTTTTTGCATAACTAACACTTAGCAAATGTCTGCCATATAGTAGGTGCTTAATAAACACAGATTGATAGATTGGTATTGAGGTCCATCATCATCTTGGTTGCCCTTCTTTAGATATACTATAGATTATCAATGAACTATCTGAAAAATGATACCCAGAACTAAATAGATCTTCTGAATGTGATCTATAACTCTCATTTCAAAAGTCCTATCTTGTGTACCTTTTTCGATTTTGTAGCCAGAAAATACATTTATTTTTTGACATACACCATTGATTAATAAAAATTGTGGGTCATAATAATAAGTAAATATACTGCCCTGTTGGCACCAATTGCCTACATTTCCTTAGCCTGGACCCTAACTGGTATATCACCTGCACCTTAATCTGGTAGACTGAAATCCACACATCTTTTTTCAAATAAACTGTTATTTTATCATGTTTCTGTTTTCAACTTTTAAAATTTATTTTTTGAACCCAATGTTAAGACTTTGTATTTATCCCTATTAAATTTCAACTTATTGGGGAAGAGAAGAAGATGACAAGGCAGATTCTAAAATCCGTGAAAAAGGAGGGAGAATGACTCACAGTATCCTACAGTATATTCCAATTATCCTACTTTGGATAAGAGGGAAATCTTGGTCGAGTGGACTTTAAAAAAGTAGAAAAGTTGCTGAGGGAAGGAGGCAAGAAGACACTCTGGAATTGTCAATGCAGAGTAATCCAACTCTCTATAGGGCCAGTGTAGCAAGGTGTGAGGGAAAGTGTAGCTTGTGTTGGAGAGGAAAATTAAGAAGAGAGAGTCATTAGAGGAGCAGCAGATACCAGCAATGGACAGTAGATGGAAGGAGTGAGAAAAAGAGTTTCAAGATAAAGGGGAATTTATTCACTATGGAAAAGGAATTTCAGGGGGCATCATGGAAAAGGTGGAGCAAAAAAATATAGTAGAAGTGATATAGTAGAAGTGAATGGAGATAAAAGAAGGGGAGAAAGGATCTGATACTTTTTTTCCTCTTAATCAACCATAATTTATAAGTACAGAGTTAGGGAGAGCAATGAAAGCAGCCATAAAGCTTATTGTCGTTTATCCTTCATTTTCTTAGAGAGTTGATGCAATGTCATACAAGTAAAGTATTTAAGTGAGGGAAAGCTGTACAAGCTGTACCCAGAGCCAACTGAATCAAGTGGCAAGATTTAGATCAGGAGATGGCCCTGGATGCAGTGGGAGATAAACTGAGGCAAAAAGTAAGTGGCAGATGAGTAGAGGAAGCTAATTACAGAGGTTCCTGCTCCAGGCTTGGTCTGCTGCTTTATCTGGCCGATGGTAGAAGGGAGAAGAAGGTGATGCTTTCATCCCCCTACTTTGACAAAGCCTGCTATTTGTATATGCAGACATCCCCAAATTGGCTCCTTGTAAATGGGAAATCCCAATATTGAAACATTTCTTGAGAACAAAAAGCCTGGTATGTACAGGAATAGATTTCTGAGGGAAAGCGTATGCTACTTTTCTCTCGTGTCCTTTACAAGAAACAGAAATACCCTTCTCACGCAGAGATTTAGCCTCAATCCTGCCTATTGGCAGGGGAATGAACTAAATGACCTTGCAGGGCCTTTGCACCATTATGACTCAATGAAATCTGTTTGGGGGAGCCAACTTTTGAGTGTGAGAAAAACCAAAAAGAACTGTCCCACTCTGAATAATTTTAATGAGCCACACGGGAAGAGAGGGCCTCTGGTTTGGAGCACCTGCAGGGGGTTTGTAAAGAGTGAAGCAGAAACAATAATTGCAAAGTATTTTCAAAGGAAAGGACCAAAAATACCAGTAAAGCTGTTAAGGTGGTTCAACTGTATCGAATGTTATCGGCTGATTTGGAGGAAGTTCCATTTTACTCAACATTCATTGAGCACCTACTATGTGCTAGGAGCTGAAGCTAGAAAGATTAAAACAAAACAAAATAATAACAATTCTTGCCCTCAAAGAGCTTACATTTGCCTGGAAAGTTAACTAGAACCTTCCTCCATTTCCCCTAATATGGGAATGGGGGGGTTTGGGATGGGGGTGGGAGAAAAAACAACAACCCTCATTTAGACTTCAGAGATCAGTGTGTGTGTGCACATAGCACATATTCACCTTGTGGTTTTGCTTTTTCTCTCTCTGTGGGATGCTCAGCTGTAAGTGACATTGCGATGGCTGTTTCCAAAGCCTCACCTGCTCTGTCATCTCCAAATTTATGCTGCACTTCTTTCGTATCGGCCCTAACGATCTGCTGCTCTCTCCAGCCCTTGCACCCGCTTTGCTCACTTCCTGACACTTTACACAATAAAGCTCTTTTTCATTCTGAAACCAGGCTTTAACCCTCTCGGTGGCTGCCCGTAATTGAAAACCAATAATTCCC
Organism: Sminthopsis crassicaudata; assembly: GCF_048593235.1. Lineage (NCBI taxonomy): Eukaryota > Metazoa > Chordata > Mammalia > Dasyuromorphia > Dasyuridae > Sminthopsis > Sminthopsis crassicaudata. The sequence continues at coordinate 31,922,265 of NC_133621.1, read as the reverse complement.
CGAGCCACGTAACTTCAAGGAATTTTATTAACTTGGCAGCAGTGCACTTGAATGAGATCATAAGATTTGGGTTTTGTTCTTGGGGATCAGAAACCAAAAGAAAGTTGCCTTGCATGTTTCTGTCTAAGAAGCTGACACAAAAATAGCATCTGCCACCATCTTGGCCAACTCCTGATCTCTCCAGAGATCTTCGACAATCACAGCTTTCGGTTCATTTCCTGGCAATGAACTCGATAACAGAAAATTAGCCCACTTCGATTACTTCTCTTTGGAATCTTGAAAAAACAGCTCCTTAGCCAGATAGAAGAGTTTTGATTTTCAGGATTTTTGTCGATGGAATTCTTACTTAAATGCAGCCTGTTTTTAGAGGCACCATTTAACTGTTTTTTAAGTGGGCTTTAGACCACCAAAGGAAATGTAGACACAGGAGGATGGCTAAGAGTGTGTGTGTGTTTGTATGTGTAGCATATTTTGCACTACAAACCATATTTATTTATCATAAACATGATTTTTAAAACCATCCCTATTACTATTCTCTTTTTCAAATAGGTAGCCAGGAATAGTCTAGGTTCCTCTCCCCTTTATACTTTAAGTAGAAGTAAGCATTGAGATAATTGATATTTACATAGCCTTTTAAAATTAACATTCATTTTTTTCTCATTTGATTCTCAAAAAAATCCTGCAAGGTTAGTGTAATTGGTTCTATGATCTTATTTCATAGATGAGGAAAAAAAGGTAGAAATCAAATGACTACCAAAGTTGTTGAAATAGGAAATGTTGAAAGGTAAATTCAAATGTGGGGCTCTTCTGGTGGGCAACTCCTGATTGCTCCAGAGATCTTTGACAATCACAGCTTTCGGTTCATTTCTTGGCAATGAACCCGATGACAGAAAATTAGCCCATTTTGATTACTTCTCTTCGAAATCTTGAAAAAGAGCTCCTTAGCCAGATAGAAGAGTTTTGATAATCAGGATTTTTGTCGATGGAATTCTTACTTAAATAAATGCAGCCTGTCCTTAGAGGTACCATTTAACTGGTTTTTAAGTGGGCTTTAGACCACCAAATGTGTACTGATTTGGACTCAAGGAAATGTAGACACAGGAGGATTGTTAAGAATGTGTGTGCAGCATAGCTTACACTACAAACTGCATTTATTTGCCATAACCATGATTTTTAAAGCCATGACCATTACTAGTCTCTGTTTCAAATAGGCAGCAAGGAATATTGTAGGTCCCTCCCCCCTTATATTTCAAGTAGAAGTATTGAGATAATTGACATTTATATAACCTTTTAAAATTTTTCAGATGCCTTTACATACATTTTTTTCCTAATTTGATTGTCACAAGAATCCTGTAAGGTAAGTATAATTGGTTCTATTATCTCATTTCACAGATGAGGAAATGAAGGCAGAAATCTTGTGACTCCCAAAATTGTGCAAATAGGAAATGCTGGAGGGTAAATTAAAACTTGGGGCTCTTCTGAATCCAGTTTCAGTACTCTCTCCAGTACTCTATTCTGCCTCTTTGAGATCAAATTATAGTGGGCTTCTTTATGATTCTCCCATTATCTTTTCTTTGCATTATTTAATGAACATATCTATTTCCATGTTGAACCTTTCATTAGAAGTGATCTCCTTGAGAGGAAAACTGTATTTTTGCTTTCTTTTTATTCCCAGCATTCAGCACAGTGCTTGACAAATAGAAAGTACTTCATAAATGCTTGCAAACTATTAAACATTATTCCAAAACAACAATAGAATTGTGATCTCATTAATGTGAATATTTCCTCAAATGGTGTAGATTTTAGCTCACTCTTGCCTGTATAACCTGTAAAACTCTTCTCCCTGCCCTCCAGTTATTTTGTTTTAAGGGGTAATTTGTAAGGTCATGCCCATCATCTAACTCAACAATTTCTTTTGGGTGTTCCTTAACATCCATATTAAGGAACACTATATATTTTTTTTCTTTCATCCTCAATCCATTTCTGAGGGCCCTTCTAAGGGGGGTGGCGGTGTTAATTAACAATGGAATAGTAGAAAAAATATTACTTATAGGATCACAGGGTATTATATAATAATAATAATAGTCTAACCCTCACTGGGCAGGAGAAGAAACTTAGGATCACAGAAGGGAAATGAGTTGACCAATATCACACAACTAATAAGACACTGAGGTGGGATTTGATGCCTGATTCATTGAATTTTGAACTCCAATTTCAACGCCCTTGCCTCATTGTCTCTGTTCCTCTCAGATAATATAAATATATGTTGAGGGATATTTAGGAGGAGATGCTTTAATTAAAAGGAATAACAACAATAAGCATTTATATTATACTTTAAATTTTAGAAAGGGTTATACATTTAATGAATGACCTCATTTGATCCTTGCAACAATCCTGAGAAATAGATACTATTATCCTTATTTTACAAGCAAAAAAACTGATATTAAAATGACTTTTATAGCATCAGACATCTGGTAAACTTGTGAGACAGAATTTGAACTAAGGTGTTCTTGAGTCTAGGTCTAGTACTTTATCTACTTTATCACTTAGAATGATTCTAATGCTGACAGTTCTAGGTCTCATGCTGGTTCCTGAAGAAGATCAATAGGGGGAGTGAATGTGAGTGGAAAACTCATGGCATCCCTCAAATGATGCTATTCAGGAAACTTTCTATTTATTCCCTCTAAAAAAACAAAAAAATAAAAGCTAAGCAAGGCTGATTCGTTAAGGAGTCCCATCAGCATCAGCTTCCCCATCATTGCAAAAGTCATTTCTGATCATCTAGAAGAGTGTTCAGCTTAGCATTGCTGCCATTAAAAAGAATCAGAGGAAGATGTGAAATTAAAAGCAATGTCACAGAAGCAGGAACTCTGACATTGCTGAGAATGTGTCTGAGGAAGATAGCAAAGGGATTTAGGAATGGGAGAACATGTCTCTATGACCACATTTTTGAAAAGTCTTCATGAAAATCCCCGAGATGAAGTTGACTTATACATAATTATTAGTAATTTATTTTGATTTAACCAATTTATTTGGCCATGTAACATACCCTACATAGCTAGGCAAGCAGGTAAATTTATTTTTTTTAAATATGTTTTTGTTGAAAAACATACAATGTCAAGCAAATAATGGGTCATAATAGTGATATAACATGCTGATGACCCAATAAATAAATGCATTTGTTTAGCCCATTGATATAATTAGTGTAATCCTTGTACCAACTGTTAAAACTTGATCTAGGGCAAGCAGATACATACATACATAGGAACAGAGAGAAGATAGATAGATAGATAGATAGATAGATAGATAGATAGATAGATAGATAGATAGATAGATAGATAGATATACAGCCTTCTCTAGGGTGGGGGTGAGAAGAATAAAAGAAATTTACATGATAATTTTGTTATATATTTAGTTGTATATAATAAATTTGCAGTTCCATGTGCAATCATTTTTTTTTAATTTAATGTTATAGAAATGCTTGTTTTATTTAATACAATTAAAAAAAAAAAAAAAAAAACTTGATCTTGAGCAAAGACCAGGGTTTTTGGTCCTTATTTGATTAGTACTGTTATCACAAAAACCATAGGTACTCTGGATGTTCTTATGAGCTTTAATAAGGGGAACAGGTGAACCATCAAAAGTGAAGCATCCTCCTACCATCATAATAGTAGTATAGTAGGATCATAATATGTGCTAGCTGATTTGATTGCTAAAATTTTCTGATAAATTGGCTTATTTGCTATCCAGTGTAGAAAGACAAATAGAGATCTCTAACAAATCCCTGCTCTTCTAGAAGCACAGAAATAATAGCACTGTCTGGAGCTGCTAGTGTGGGCCCCAAGTTGTGGAGGTTGGGTGGAGGACGGGGAGCATGGCATAAGCTGAGAGGTGCTTTCCTCCAGATCTCTGATTCTTAGAATCTATTGCTTTCTTTCAGATTCGGCTCAGGTGCTACCTTCTACAGGAAGCCTTTTTCTTCACCCTTTCCATTGGTATTCTTTTTCTTTTTCCCTTAGAATATTGCAAATATTTCTCTGCTTCCATGCTATGTCTACACCCTTGTTCTTATTGACTTTGGTGCCTTAGGAGAATATAAACTCCTTGAGAGTAGGGACAAGTTATTGTGGTCAATTTGTCTCTTTATATTTTCTGTTTTTAACACAATACCTTTCATTCAGCAGATGCTTAAGAAATACTCCTATCATATTAGATACCACCTAACAGCTCCAGAAGAATACTGAAAGTCCAGGGTCATTAAAAAACAAAATAAAAGAAAAACCCCCTGCAATTTCCCCAAAGGCAATAGGGACATCACCTTCTCCAGTGTGATTTCAGTCATTGAGTCAATTAATGTGTATTAAGCACCAACCATTTGTCAAATTGTTATTGTTACTAAGTCACGTCAGTCATAAATGACTTTCTGGGTTCATTTGGGGTTTCTTGGCAAAGATATTGGGGTGGTGCCATTTCCTTCTCCAGCTCATTTTACAGATGAGGAAACTGAGGCAGAGTGACTTGCCTAGCATTACATGGCTCATAAGTGTCTGAGCTCAAATTTGAACTCACAAAAAAATGACATGTTTTCCTGATTCCAGCTCTCTATCCACTGTACCATTTAGCTACCTACTATGTGGCAGGTCCTGTGATCAATGAATGCTGGGGAGGAACTAATTAAGGAGGACTAAGAAAGAGATCTTGTACAGAGGACAATTTAGCTGAGACTTAAAAGAAGTCAGGGTATTAAAAAGATAGAAATAGAGTTTGTATGTGTGTCTGTGTGTCTGTGTATGAATTCCAGGCATAAGGAGACAGCTTGAGAAATGCTCAGTGGGGAGATGGAGTGTCTTGTAATAATAACGGCATGGAAGATGCTTCATGGCCTGAATGGTGGACATTCTCCATCCACTTTTCCTTTTCCAGTGTAGACAGTAGAATATAAATTTGAAAAATTACTATTTGCAAAGTACTGTGCTGCGCATTGCAAACACAAATTTGTAAAGCAAATCAAAGCAAAAACCTTTGCCTCAAGAAACTTATAGTTTAATACACTAGTCCCCAATATTTCTTGAATTGGTACCTATGAAGAAAAAAAGTTGAATACTGCCATCTTATATACCCATTTATAGATCACATACACAAATAGCTATATTATCAAAAAACCACAAAAATCCACACAAGATAAAAAATTTTAAAAATGAGATAAAGAAAATTTAGGCCATATTAAAAATATTTTGTTCAATTTACTAATCACAAAATATTTTTCCTCTAAGAGAAAATGTTATTAAGAATATTTTTAGTCAGAGCAAAGATGGAATATGCTTCATCATTTTCGAAAAACAAAAAGCCTGGCTATGTCCTGGGGGATAGAGTGGACTTGTAAATAATAATTGCTTGTAATTAATTCTTCAGTTAATTTGATCAATGCAGTGAGTCAAGCAGGTGAATTTCTTCTTTTTAGATACTTGGAAAATTGAAAGATAGACAATATCAAAATCAAATAAATCTCAACAGCCAGTGAACATAATATCTTTCCAGCAGGAGTCAAAATTATTTATTCATAGACATTCACCACAAGAAATCCAAAACAAACAAGGGTAAATTATTTTTGATTTCCACTGGACTCAAAGTTTTCCTTGGCCCCCGTCTCTGTTCCTGGCCTTCTTTTACTTTTCACCTCCACAGACTCTAAGATCCAGCTCGGTGACTTAATTGTACTCTTAAAGGATCACATCCTATCATCTATTTTTAAGCCTTTGTGATGGCTGTTCACTATGGCTGGGATGCTCTGCTTCTTTACCTTTGCCTCTGAGTTTCCTTCAAGATTGGGCGTAAGTTCCCTTCTCTACAGAGTCTTTAATTTTTCTCCTCACTGCTTATACCTTCACCTTTGAGATGATTTTTATTTACTTGGTAAATATAAATGTACTTGGTATTTATCCAATATGTTGTCTTCTCTATTAGAATAGAAGCAGCTTGGGGCAGCTAGGTGGCACAGTGGATAGAGCACCAGCCCTGAATTCAGGAGTACCAGAGTTCAAATCTGGTCTCAGACACTTAATACGTCATAGCTGTGTGACCCTGGGCAAGTCACTTAATCCCAGGCTTAAAAAAAAAAAAAAAAAAAAAAAAAGAAGCAGCTTGAGATAAGGACCTGGTTTTCATTTTCATTTTTGACCTTCTTTGTATCCCAAACTTAGCATATTGCCTGACACAGTAAGGAAATGTTGACTGACAGCTTCTATTTTCTTTATCAAGTTCTTTTTAATGAATGGTGTCATTGAATTTCTTCCTATTCACATTTAAATATTTTAATTATATCCCTGTATGTGTGACTAATGGCAAGGAGCCCAAATTGACTTCAATGAAGAATACTGGAAGGGGAGATACGTGATAATAAGACTGAAATGATAGATTCAGGTCATATCATAAAAGACTTTTAATAGTAAATAGTAAAAAAAACCAGCAAATTTTAAATAGTAAATAATAATGGGGAGTCACTGGAGTTTATTGGGTAGAAGGAATGACATTGTCAAGCCTTCATTTCAGAAAAAAAAATTGACTATGGTGCTTGAAAGGGAGGGTAAATGGGAGTTGGGGGGGAATTGAAATAGAAAGATCAATAAGAGGGCTATTGAAGTAGTCTAGAGTGAAGAAGGATTGGACCAGAATGATTGGCTGTGTAAGTAGAGAGAAGGATGCAAGAGATGTTGAGATAGAGATTATGACATATGCAAATGCTGGGATATGTGGTATGAGTTAAAATGGAGAATTGAGGATCCCATCGAGTCGGTGGATTGGAAACATAATAGGGCCCTCAACAGAAATAGGGAAAGTCTGGGAGAGCGATAAGTTTGGAGAATGATCATTTAATTAGATCTGTGAAGTATAACACAATTCACCCCTGCCTGCTCATCCCGTGTGATTTACCCTGTTCTACCAAAATGAAAAGGGAATGAAATTCTTACATATAATTAGTTTTTTTTAGAGTTCAAGCCTACAAGGGTACCTGCCACAGGCAGGAAGAGAAGTAGGTAAAAGAAGATACATAAACTTGGAGAAAGGGAGTAATTTTTTTTTTCCCAATAGCACCTGCTGCTCTGAAAGCCTGATTAGTTTTAGGTTATAATCACCCTGAGGGACTGATACCTAGTCCCAAAGAGGAGGTCAGGAATTTGCACAGCAATCACCACAGGGGAATATTGGGTGAGAATGGTAGGTATATATTGGAGGCAAATCCCGCCACTGGCCATCTAGGGAGGGTTGAATATATCCTATCTTTCTATCATCAGATTGGATGATTACATACCCTCTGGAGCACGCCACAGCTCCCCATTGTATTAGGTTTACCACTTTGGAAACCACTAATGGTCTAGGAGGTTGCGTTAGTAAAGCCTCAGTAGGGCTTGCACTGGGAATAGTATTTATAGACGTGGAGATGGATTGTAAATGGATTGGAAACATGTCAATATATGTGTGTGAATATAGAGTATTGAGTCAACTTAACCCAACCCAACCCAAACTAACTAGCCATCAGCTACTGGCAATAGCTACAAAATTCTTAATGCATGAATCATACTCTGAAATATGTGTGGACTGTTATATTCCTCCGTATTTAGAGTCATGGCCACTAGGAAAAATTATATATTTATCATCAATTATTACTCCTGTGATCAAAAAACAAAAGCAGTGACTTTAGTGGTTGCTTACTTTTGTAAATTCTGCCTCATAATTTTATAAGAGATCTTTAGACCAAAAAGAAATGACTGCTGGTGTCCTGAATAGAGGCATCCCTCTTTCCATATTCACCCTGTAAGGAGCCTGATGTCTTAATTTATGAATTAGAAAAGGAGGAAAATATAGTTTTCCTTCCTGTTTCACGTTTGGCTCTAAGCTGGAGGAGAAGGCAAACAAAATTTTCCCCACTAAACATTTTTGGGAAAACACAAGATTCACAAATGAGTCACCAGTTTTGATAAGATCCATGATCGGTATCACTGATTCCAGTGATTCATCTGAGATGCTTTCCCCCACCAAATATACTGACATAAGGCCTTTGCCTCTGGAGAAAGGTTACAGCTCACATGTTGACTTTCTCCTGTGAAATGTAAAAGGAATTTAGAAGCAGTCTTTGAAGATGGACTAGTCCAAACATTGGCCAGTGAGAAAATAAAAGCCTGAAGTACTGACATGGCTCACTTGGGAGAGTTGAGCCTAGAACCCAAGTCTCCTTCTGATTTCCAATTTAATGGCTCTCTTCACTGCGCCACGTTACCTGTCTTTTTTAGCCTGCTTGAGAAATAATTTTCAATTTTTAACTTCCAACGTCTCCTGAAAGGTCCTTAGTTATCTCTGGGTGAACATTCATAGTTCTCTTGTTTTCCAATTGCTACCTAATTGGGCAAATTAGGGATATGATTAATGTTCTCTGAATATCTCTGCTTGTCCAGGGTATCCCAGGGTTAAAGTATTTAAGCTTTAATGGCTGAAAACTACACTAAGACTTTAGGGACACCCTATATCTTTCTAGAAGTTGAAGTGAATTTAAAGATCATTAGTCTAACTCTGCCTTAGCAGAGACTTGGAAAAACAAACAATAAAATAAGAGAAAGGAAGTTACTTATTTAAGGAGATTCAACTAGTTAGTAACAGGACTAAATGTGGGACAGAATTAAATGTGGTGACCTCTGATACATCTGACTTCTACCATGTTGTGAGAATTTTATGGAATAATTTATTTTTTTTTATTTGGCTAATATTTCTTAGTAGAAGAAAAAAGAACCTTACTGGAATCCACTATTGTGATTCCTTATGGACTTGTTAACATGGGATTTGTTAAACCAATTTCAGTGATGCTCTTATTTCTTCAACTAAGTAGCATGAGCTGAATAATAATAATAATAATAATAATAATAATAATAATAATAATAATAATAATAAAGATTAGGAGGTACTGGGTGGCTTAGTGGATAGAGTGTCAGACGAAGAATTAGAAAGACTCATCATCTGGAGTTCAAATCTGGCCTCCAATACTAACTAGCTATGCAAATCATTTAAACCTCTGTGCCTTAGTTTCTTCATCTGTAAAATGAGCTGAAGAAGGAAATAGCAAACCATTCCAGTATTCAGAATGACCAGTAAATGTGATCGTGAAGAGTTGGACACACCTGAAAAATGACTGAACAACAACAGTCCAAAAATTGTAAAGTTTAAGTGGCTTTATTCCTTGTTTAATAGCATCTATATACATGTTGCAAATTACATCCTGAGGATTAAATGGAAATAAATAATTGTTAAATATTGGTTTTGATGCTAGTGGGTCTTTTCGCCTAAATATTTCTAGGAAGCTATTAGCTTCCTGCAAAGTCCTGTCCTTTCTCAGTGGAAAAGCACTGAACCAAGATACAGGAGATTTGAAGTCTAGTCCTAACTGTGTGATCTTAAAAAAGTCATGTCACTTCTATAATTTGCAGTTTCTTCATGTATAAAGTGAGAGAATGGTACCAGATGTTCTCTACAGTTCTTTCAGCTTTTAAATATCTTAGAATCTGGGATTGTCTGTTCAAACAGTCCTTTCTATAAATTTTGCACAAAGGGTGCTCTCAGGGAATTTCAAATTTGCCTGCATTCTTTGAATAAGGACCTGGCCTTCTCCAATTGGCCCCTCATGGCTCCCAGAGGATGAAGAAGTGGAGGAGATTGTTTTGCATAAACTGTCAGAGATCACTCTCCCATTACTCCTTTTTGTTCCTGCCGAAAAACATGAGGAAATAAAAGAAAAATGGCCATGAAAAGAGGATTTCTTCTGTTCCCCTTTCAGCTTCTGGTCTCTGGAATGAAAAAAAATTCCCCTGTAGTATGGTTTATGTAAGTCTTTCATTTGGTATCTAGAATTCTGTGGATAGCTATTTAGTGATCATGGTTGTTATTATTATTGTTTTTCTCAGATGAGATTCATAACTAAGATTTAGTCTTATCTACACAGAAGAAAAAAAAGTGAATGAAAGATGACTATTGTCCAGGGTATAATATGGAATTAAATGTACATCCTATAACACTCATCTATCAATATATACAGCTATGTCCAAACTAACTCGATAGTACAGACAGACAATGTTTGGACTTACAATTAAACATGTTGAGCAGGGCAGGTCTTTGGGAAATTTCAGAGCTCAGTTAATGACCTTTCCCTAAAATAAAGGTTCCTTATATCAGTATTAAATGGTTATGGGTCATGGTCAGCTCTCATATCCAAAAAAATAGAAATGAGTGTCCCACCCAGGGCAATGGAGAGATTCATAGTGAGTGTGAGTAAAACCAATAATGAAGTATGAAAATGAACCAGAGTAAAAATGCAGGAAGATGAATGAAAAAAAAGAGGGAAGGGGAAGAGGAGAGAGGGAGGGAGGGAGGGAGGGAGGGGGAGAGAGAGAGAGAGAGAGAGAGAGAGAGAGAGAGAGAGAGAGAGAGAGAGAGAGAGAGAGAGAAAGAGAGAGAGAGAAAGAGAGAGAGAGAGAGAGAGAGAGAGAAAGAGAGAGAGAGAGAGAGAGAGAGAGAGTAACAGAGAGAGACAGAGAGAAACAGAGAGAGAGAAACAGAAAAAGAGAGAGAGAAATAACCAGTGGACAACCTATATGCCATGATGAATGCTTGTCATGTTGAAAGTAAATGATGGCTGAGCTCCCTGAGGTAAAACCATAAGAGGATATGGATAAAGGTCACTAAGAATGAGCAGACATGAAGGACTTTTCTATAATGATGAGATCAAAGATCCAATGAGTATTTCAATATTATTCATACTCTATGTGGGCAGCCAGGTGGCACCATTGTGAACAGAGTGTTGGATATGGATTCAGGAAGACATCTTCATGAGTTCAAATCTGCCCTCAGACACTTACTAACTGGGTGACCCTGAGCAAGTCAGTTAACCCTGTTTGCCTCAGTTTCTTCCATATGTAAAATAAGTTAGAGAAGGAAATGGCCAACTGCTCCAGTGTCTTGGCCAAGAAAACCCCAAATGGGGTCAAGAGGAATTGGACATGTCTGAAATGACTGAACAATAAGTAATCTGTGGCATCATGCTTACTGTCTATATGACTTTATCTCACTCACATAAACTCTCCATGGTCTTCATTTTCTCTTCTGTAAAATGAAGGAGTTGGACAAGGTGATCTTTAATGCTTCTTTTACCCTAAATCAGAGCAAGTACCCCAGATCTGAGCCACTTACTTCAAAGTTCAGGTAAATGATGGGTGAATCACCCATCATAGTTTTGCTCTTCACCCCCTCACCACCATCACCATCTGTGGCCCCAGAATATCTGATTATGACAAGTTTCTTTATCATGGTTGTTCATAAATACCACAAATGATGCCAGAGTATTACGAGAAATGGAATCAAGTACAGAAAATGAGCTCTGAATTGCAGGCTGAACCCCATATTTCCTAGCTCTTACCATCATCTCAGGAAGGTGTTTTTTCTCTTTTTTTGGGGGGGGAATTCTCATATTGTGACAAGATAGGAAAAAAATCACAAAATCATGGTTGTTCAGTGTGAAACTGCTCATTTCAAATTCTAGCTATCAGAACTTTAGAAAAAAATTGTAAGCAAGTGAAATAGGCTGATAAAGGAAATTCAGGAGGCTTGTGGTGACCTGCTCCCAGATGGAGGCTGCAACCTGTTGTAACTCTTGCACTCAAAATTCTTCCAAGAAGCACCAGGGGAGTAAATGTATTAACCCTTAATATACTGCTATGGAAGAATAGTCTTATTTTGTTGGATTCACTTCAAAGGATCAGAGCTCTAGAGTTGAAAAATTCCCAGATTCTCCACTCCACCCTACATTTTACAGATGGAAAAATGGTGGCCCAGTGTCATTAAAATGACTTTTGTAGGGTACTTCAAATACGAGTGTCAGATACTGTGACTAGAGACTCATAGATCCAAGTGCATTGTAGAGAGACGTCCCAATTCAGCATTTGGCTAATTGTTGATCTTGATATTCCTTCCCATTCCTCAGTGTGACATCCATCATGCTGTGGATAGGGATAGGGACAGGGATCAGATCTTTGATATCACTGGTATAAGAAACTCCCAAGTGAACAAACTATTCCAATGGAGCTCAATAGCTGTAACTTTTATGAGTCTCATTTTTCTCATCTGTAAAATGGGGATAAAAATAGGGCCTTCCTCCCAATTTTGTTGTGAAGATAAATAAAAAGTGCTTTGCAAACATTAGAACACTATATAAATGTTAGCTATTTTATTATTTGTGGGACATCTAAGTGACATAATGCAAAGAATATGGACTTGGATTTGGAAGACTCATCTTCATGAGTTTAAATCTGGCTTCAGATACCTATTAGCTAGGCAACCTTGAGAAATTCAGTTAACTTTTTTACCTCAGTTTCCTCATCTGAAAAATGAGTTGGAGAAAAAAAAACCGGCAAAGTAGTCTACAGTTTTGGTCAAGAAAGACCCAAATGAACTCACAAAGATTCAGGGATGACTGAAATGATTGAACGAATACAACAATATTTGTTGGCAAGGTTGAGGGACTTATGCAGAGTCACAGAGCCAGCATTAGAGACAGAAATTGAATGTAAGACTTCCTAGCTTTGAAGTGAATTCTCTATCCACTATGCCAGGCTAAAAGCACATTCTCTTTATTCCCTGGAAGGGGCTTCAAATTCTAAGCCAAACATTACATTTTTGGAAATTGAGTCCTAGAAAGGTAAAGGTGCCTGTTAAAGATCATACAGCTAAGTAGTAAGAGAAGTTACCCAGTATGCTTAATTCCTAAATCAAGACTATTTCTACTCTCCTACTGTGCCTCCACCATGGTGAAAAGAGAATTGATTTAAAGTTAAGGTTTGTGTCTAAATCTCAATTATTCTTCTTATTATTTGTGTGATCTTAAGAATGTCATTTATCTTTCTTGGCTCCATGTACTTTTCATGAAATAAAAAACTGGTCACTTCTAATATCCTTTGCAGCTCTAACAATCCATATTTCTGCATCCTGAGCTTTTCTTCAAGTCTATCTTACTTAAAATGCAGTGATCTCAATGGTGCTTTGGTGAATTTCAGCTAGGTATACTGTCACCGACAATCCAAGACCCCCAACTCTTCCTCTAGACTTTTAACAGTTCAAAGTTGCAGTGCTGTAGGGATGTAGTGCTCCCAAGATTAAGGCAAGAAGGCCTAGAATTGGGAAATCCTGGACCAGTGAAATCATATGCTATCAACACAGATCTCTCTCTGTTCTGTAACCTGTAATCAGAGAGAGTTGCTTGGAAACCAAGAGTTTTAATGACTTTTTATAGTCACCCAACCAGTAAATGTCAAACTTGAATTCAGTTCTTCTTGACTTTGAAGCCAATGTGCTAACCACTCTACTGCCCATGACTCTCCACTTTGAATATGAGAAATTGAAATTTGCCAAATGTTCATTTATCATCTACTTATATAAGTTGAATGACAACACTATTTCTGCCCTTAATAAGTTTATAGTTTAGTTGGATAAGGTGCAATGCAGTTGGACAGAAAATACAAATCTGCAAGAAAGCATAACATAAAGAAGTAATGAAGGTGAAGGGGGAGTCAAGAAAAAATGATAGAAGAAATGTGAGTTATAAGAGACTATGATCAATAGCAGAATCAAGAAAATTCTCATGAAGTTGGTAATATTCTCAAGGAAGCTTTCAATAATGGGGACCTTTTAAGGGAGTGTAGAATTTCAGAGGTCAAGGGCAAGAGGCCCTAGTGAAAGGGAACAAGATGGGCAGAGTGGACAAAAGAATGGAAGTAAGAAAGTGTGAGAGGATGTATAAGAGATGGTGAGCAATTCAGTTTGAGAGGAATACAGAATACAGAGATAAAACTGAAAAAAAAAGATGGCACCAAATTATGTGGAGTGTTATGTTTGGTACAAATTACCAGGCTTTTCTCCAGTTTGTTCTATGAACAAGGTACTATGCTAGGTGTTGGCGATTTCAAGCCAAAGTGGAAAAAAGATAATTCTTTCCCTCGAAAAACTGACATTATGCTATGGGGCTTGAGGGAAACAGGCTATATTAACTTAGTAAATAAAGGCAATATAATTTGAGGGGAGAATGAGCTAATAAACCAATAATCTGAGTAGCATCTGAGATGATCCTTGAAGGAAGCTAAGGACTCTAAAACACAGAGGTGAGGCATGTAGGGAATAGTCATCAAAGATGGAAGGTGGGAGATGGAAGATTGAGTAGGGAAAACCCCCCCACAAACTTTAGATAGGCTATTTGGCAAGAATGTAGAGTGTCTGGTAAAGGTGAATTTAAACTTACTTTAGAAGGTAATAGAGAACTTGCAAAATATATCATAGGGGAATAACATGATCAGAACTCTTCATAAGAAGTTAAATCTGGCAATATTATGAAGCATGAATGAAATAGGAAAAAATAAAAACAGGAAGACTTATTGGGAAGTTAATCCAGTAATATGAATGGGCAATAATGGTAGTCCCAGTGGATAGAGAGGAAGGAATGATGTAGAGATAAAATTCAAAAGAGCTAACAACTGACTGGATATGAACTATGAGATAGAGGAAAAAAAGATAGCCCCCAAAAAGTAAACACAGAAGCAGTGTGTTACCACACACAGTAGTGATCAAGTCAAGATGGGAGGGCAGTTTTGGAGGAAATACACTGAGTCCAGTGGTAGGTCCACTGAGTTTAAAATGCTGGTATATCATCTAAGTCTATAGTCTTAAAAATAAATGAATATATACCCTTTCCCTGTCCTGCTGCTCAAGGAGCCGGCCGCCACCATGAATGACACCGTAACCATCAGAACCAGGAAGTTCATGACAAACAGACTTCTTCAGCGAAAACAGATGGTTATAGATGTCCTTCATCCTGGAAAGGCCACAGTGCCCAAGACTGAAATTCGAGAAAAACTGGCCAAGATGTACAAGACAACTCCAGACGTCATTTTTGTCTTTGGGTTCAGAACCCATTTTGGTGGTGGCAAAACAACAGGCTTTGGCATGATTTATGATTCCCTTGACTATGCAAAGAAAAATGAGCCAAAACACAGACTTGCAAGGCATGGCTTGTATGAGAAGAAAAAGACATCCAGAAAGCAGCGAAAGGAACGCAAGAACAGAATGAAGAAAGTCAGGGGTACTGCAAAGGCAAATGTCGGTGCTGGCAAAAAGAAGGACTAAAAGGAACTATGGATGATGTTTATTCGAGGCCGATAATGTTTTCATCAGCATAAATAAACTATAAAAAAACTTAAAAAAAAATAAATGAATATTAAAACCATAGAAATGAATGAGAATGACAATGAAGGTAATGGGGAAAAAAAGAATAGTGCTGACAGTTCTTCCTTGATCTTGAGATGATCTTGAAAAGATAAGAAGGCTGGTAAGGAAACAGAGGAGGAGTAGCCATGGAGGTAGGTGGAGAGACCAGAGAATGTGCCATCTCTGAAATCAAGGGAGAGGATCTCTAGGATGAAGGCATGATCAATGCTAGCAGATGTCATAGAGTCAAAGAGAATGGGGAATCAAAAATAACCTTGAGCTTTTAGGAGGATGTAGATGGAATCTACTTTGCGAGAAGTGGAGGAATTGGGTATATTTAATGTTTTCAAGGTCTTAGGAAGTAATGGAGCAGAAGATAAGGTACAAAGGTCAAGGACAGATTCTTTTAGGTTTGGTGAGATCTGTAAATGTTGCCAGGCAGTTGGGAAATTGAACTTTCTCTTCCTTATTTTTTTATTGCTACAGTTTTAGTTATCTATTTACCTGGCATTTTTTAGTACCTTCTAAAATGAAAGTATTTAATACCTGACAATCTAAACTCTTTACATTATGTATGTGTGTATACAAGCACACACATAAGTATGTGTGTAAGCATACATATATATTTGTGTGTGTATTTTGTTCATGCACTCATATGTGTGAATTATTATAGTGTACATCCATATGTATATCGTATTGACACATTATATATGTAGGAAATCATAAAAATCTTAAAACTTTTATATACTTTAAGATTTAATAATTTACGGTACTAAGACTTTTAGGATATTCTGCAGAGAAGGAACAAGCTCTAATTTTTGTGTGTACATATAATTGACATATATACAATTGTGTGTTTGAATATATACCATGCTCACATCATGCGTGTTTATAATATACGTATGTGTGTGTATATATATGTATATATATACATATACATATATATATATTATACATATGTGTGTATGTGTTTGTAGATGTGTATTCTTACATACATGGATGTATTTCTGGCACCCTATGACCTTACAATTAACTCTTTCTGGTAATGAAAGAATAATAATAAAAAAAGATTTGACCTAATAGGGGCAAGTGAGTTAACAAAAAATAACAAATCACTAAAATGTCCTCTGTAACCAGAATGGTTTGAATCACTTTCGTTAAATGACTAACTTTCTCTAAAGAGAGCAGATTATACACAGAGAGTAACTGACTCATACACACACTTTTTAGCCCCAAGTTATGAGTGGAAAAAAAGGATGCTTGCAGAGTTCCTTAAATGGTTTGAATGGTGCTCTTGCAACCACGTGCATTCAGGTCACTTAACCTCTCTGAGCTTTGGACGTACATGAAATAGATGCTTCACAGAGTTTTCGAGAAAGTCAAAGAAGTCTCTCTCTCTCTTTTTTTTTTTTTTAATTCAGTCATTTTTAGTCTTATCTGACTCTTTGTCTGTTTATTTCAGTTCAAAGATTACAGTGGTTTTCTGCTTTCTTCTTTAGCTCATTTTACAGTTGAGGAAACTAAAGCAAATAGGGTGATGTGATTTCTCCAGGGTCACACAGCTAGTAAATGTCTGAGGTCAGATTTGAACTCAGAAAGATGAGTCTGTCTGGCACTGAATGCATTGTGCACGTAGCATATCTTAAAGGGCTTTTTAAGTATTTCTTATTATTATATCGGGAGGCCCACTAAAATGTTATTAGTCAAAATAGTTTTAAAAAATGAACAGCTCAACATTGAATGCAGGCCCAGAAATCAATAACCCTTGGATTTGTGACTTCTGTGATGGAAGCTTCTGGTTGGCCGCTGGGAATGCTGGGAGCAGATTAATTCCTGTGTAATGATGGCCAACAGTAAATTGTGTTGTTTTTCACTTGTTTGTTTGTTGGGTAACCATTACTTTTAGAACTCTTAAAGTGACACCTGGGAAACCTCCCTTTGCATTCTTTTATTTATTTGGCCATAAAATAATTCCCAGTTTTCTTAATGTGCGACAGAAACAATTTGAGGTCATGATTTGCTAATGTATTCAGCTTCACTGCCTCCTTTCACAAATAAATTGTATGACTTCTACTAGAGCAGAGGGTAGAGAAGAGATATTTTTCCCTCCAAATCAGTTTTTGTATTTTCATTCAAGGGGGATAGTCATTCATTCATTCACTCATTCAACAAGCATTTATTTAGCACACAGCATATAAAAAGCATTGTGCTAGACAATAATAACATGAAAAATTGCACTGTCCTTATCTTCAGAGCCATAACTGAGATGGGAACAAATAAGCATTTTCCCTAGGGTACTGAAATTTAGAAGACAATGACGGCAGATGATTGATGCAAGTGGATAGAATACTGGGTTTATAGTCAAGCAGACCTGAATTCAAATTTGACCCCATTGTCTGGCTGTGTGATCCTGAGTAAGTCACCTAATCTGTGTTTACTCCAATTTCATCTTCTCTAAAATGGGAATCTTAATAGAATCCACATTTCAGAATTACAAGAATCAACTAAAATGATTATTTCTAAAGAATTTAGAGCAATGTTTGGCACATAGTTGATGTTTAATAATGCTTTTTCCCATCCCTTCCCTCCCCAACTGATTTTTTTTATAGAAGTAAACAAGGGTTCTTAGTAAAAATAGAAAATTATTTCCTTGCTCTATACCCACAGTGGTTTATTTCTAGTCTGATCCTGCCTTCATTTCTCTATTTCACGCAATGTTTTGCGATTCACAGGTTCTCCAACCAAAATATCCATTTTTTTGTATATTCTTTCCAGTTTCTACTATCTTTCTATTCTCCAGATGAATTTGTCTTAACAAGTTTATTTGAGGGTGCAGTTTTTGTGCAGCTGGTTCCTTGCATACAGATTGCAAGTTATGTTTTAGTTTTCTGTTAATGATTCAACCAAAAAGTATTTATTAAGCACCTACTATGTTGGAAACACTGTTAAGTGTTGGAGCTTAAAGTTAAAACAAAAATAGTTCCTACCCTTAAGAAGCTAACATATGAAAGAAAGATAAACATAGAAATAAATATATACACACACGATTTATACAGAATAGAAAAAGGCAAGTTCAGAGGAGAATACTTAAGAAATTTACAATTTTTTTTAGAGTATACAATGGTATATACAGAAATAAGTATAATAGAAAGTAGAATGTCATATAGGCAAAGGAGAGACCCAGGTAAAAAGCTTTGGAAACATTTGAGGAAGGAGAGAGCACTTTCATCTGGGAAACCAGGAATGGCTTCATGGAGGAGGTGTCTTAAAAAAATTACAATATCTGGCACACAGAAGGCACTTGATGAATGGGTTATTCATGGTTTTAGTGTTTAAAAAGGAGCCTGTGGCGAGTTTGGCCAAAAGAAGCGTTCCCCAAATATTTGTATTTTATATAAGAGTTACAGCTAGCATTTACATAGTGCCTTAAAGTTTGCAGGATACTTTAACATAGATTATTTTATTCAGTCTTCATAAGAAGCCTTGGATGTGGGATGATATAATCCATAGTCTAGATCTGCTGGCATTTTTCTAACTATTTATGTATATCATGATGCTAGTGATACTACCACTGGGCCTATTCCTTCAGTACTTAATGGACTATGTAAGGAAGGGGAAATAAATGGCCCTTGCAAAGAGGAAATTTGAATGAGCAGCTGAAACAGACCAAGTACATTCAGAAGACATCCAAGTTAGTAACGATACACTCTTAAATCCGGGAATTTAGGGATTATCTTTCAGAAATTCCGAAGCGGAAGATTAACTTTCTACTCTTCTTATATTCTATTCCCCAACACATATTCTTCAACCCAGTGGCATTAGCCCCCCCTGCCTGTTCCACAAACAAGATGTTCCATCTCTTGGTTCCAGGCATTTTTTAATTGTCCCTCATAATTGGAATGCTCTCTCCTCTGCTCTTCAGGGTAGTCTTGGGGGAAAAAAAGATACAGATCTCAACAGGTAGATGCTGGGAGATGATGAAAAAAGCAGACAAGACTGGAGAACTAAAAGCAGTTCAATTTGGTTGGATCACAGAGTATCTTGGGAAGATCCTTCTTGTGATAGGAATCAGGTTGGAGATAGATTGTAGAAGGCCTTAAATGTCAGGGGAAGAATCTTGTATTGTATTTCATAAGCAATGGAAGGGGCATGGAAGCTTTCTGAGCTTCAGATTTGTGAATTAAGCAGAATGATATTTGCCCAGTTAGAGTGCTAAATTAAGAGACCAGATGAGAACTGATGAAGAACTGACATAGGATAATGAGGGTAGAGGGAGAAATAAAAGGACTTTCTACCTGTGGGAGGCAAAGGAAAAGGGGAAAAAAGATAACTCCAATATCCATTCCAGATGATTCAGCTGTCTCTAGATTCCTTTTAGGTCTCACAGTTTATGAATCTATGGATCTCAGATGGTGAGACAGAGGGAAAATGTCTAATGAGACTGTAAAGACGGGTTAGAATCAGGTGGTATAGGGTTTCAGAGACTAACAGAGAAATTTATATTTTGTCTTCGGAGAAATAGGAAACCTTAGAGTTTGATGAGCATCCCATGATCCTTAAGTTTAAAGAAAATTAATAAATCAACCCAAACCCTAAATTAATTGCCAGTAGTGCCTGGAATGTTACAATAATCCACATGAGCAGGAATGGGGACTTTATCTAAGCTTTTTATGAACTTTTTAAAAGCTCTTACTGTCTGCTAAGCATTGTGTCAAGAATAAAAACACAAAATAGAATCAGTTTCTGAAGTGAAAGAGCTTACATTTCACTGAGAGAGAAATACATGCATTCTTGTATACACAGATGCAAAACACATATTATATAGATATGCAGACATACATGCACCTATGTACATACTTATGGGTGAGGCAGCTGGGTAGTAAAATGGCCTCGAGCACTGGAATTGCAGTCAGAAAGGCCCGAATTTAAATCTAACCTCAGGAACATATTAGCTGCCTAGCACTGGTAAGTCACTTAGTTGTGACTCAATTTCTTCAATTGTAAAATGAGGATAACTCCCAGGATTGTTGTGGGGATAAAATGAGAGGCACTTAGCACAGTGCCTGATACACAGTAGATGCTAAATAAATGTTTTCATTATCCCCATGGCATGTTAGACATTTAAAAAAGTGAATACAAATTATTTTTGTGAATGATTTCACTTGGAGTTGGGAGGATTAGGAAGGTTTTGCTCAGATGAGTCTTCAACTTCTCAGACAATGGGGGTGTGTGATTGGGAAGGGTTTGAGCCCCTCAAATAGCTTTGTATAGGCAACATTTTCCTTCCCTCTGCTTAATTTCATTCCCTTGGGACCCTCTTCCTGCCATACCTGATAGGAAAAATGGACTGATTGTGAGCTTGAGACACTGGAAGTCTGGATTTGTATATGACATATAAAAGCATCAGGCATTGTTTTTTTCAGTGTTAATTATGGATGAATAACAATGCTGATCATATCATTAAGCTGATATTGTGGCAAATTGGGGAAAAAATTGAGTTCAAGTTTTGCCCTTGATATATACTATCTGTGTTATCATGAACAATTCAATTAATCTCTCAGTGCTGGAGAAAACTCTCTAAAGTCTAGAAATTATAAATGAGTTACTGATTTGTGGTCTTTAACAGGATTTCCAAGAGCTACCACATCAATGAAATCATAGGCTCCATTCTTTCCTCTGTATATGTGTACATATTAATAATCATTTATATAGAGTTGTAAGGCTTCCAAAGCAATCTGCTACCATTATATTACCTGTTCCCCATGTTCAGATAAGTTTCTCTGGTTTCATATTCTTGCCTACTTTATGGTCATGACTTTATTCCCCTTAAGGCAACATTTTCCCAAATCTGTTGACCAAGGTTATCGGAGAAACCTCTTCTGAAAAGTCTCTGTGGGGAGTAAGAGTTATCTGATCTTTATTAGCACAGAGAACGTGAAGAGGCTTGTATTTCATTTGGTAAAATGGATCTTACATGCTCTAAAATGGTTTTCTTTTTATTTGAAGGGAGATTTGCATAGTTCCTAAATTATGGCCTCTAATCTTTCCAGTTGATTCCACAGGAGAACTATCACATGGCCTTTAAGGTGGATGGAATTACCCATTTTTATATCCTCATCTTGTGGTGGCTCCAGACACTTCAGATAAATGTTCCTGGAGCCTGTTCCATGGAGCAGCCATCTGACACAGTCCCCTTCTCTCCCTCCTCCTTCCCCCCATTCCATCTCTTACCCCCCCCATTCTGTCAACTACAGCTGTCTTCAAGATTATTTATGTGACACATTTTAGATCTGACTTCTGGAGTCTCCCCTTCATGGAGACAAACTTTCCCAGTGACCCTTTATCTGATTTCCTTCTTTTCCATTCATTCAGTCAGTGAATAAGCATTTTTTAAAAAGCACCTACTATGTATAAATCACTGGTTGTCCTACACTCAACATCTCCCTCTCCCCATACGCCTAGGAGGCTCTCTGACCTAATTAGACCCACATTCACCTTTTTTAATAATTTAGTTTAATAAGAATTTAGCAAAAACTTACTATGCCAGTCACTGTGCTTGGCACTGAGGCAACAAACAGAAAGAAATGAAAGATTACCTGCTCTCAAGAGCTACATTCTCCCATAATTTGGGGGAGGGCCAAAAAAAGTTTTTGTAAGAGCTGATACTTAAGCTAAGTAATAAAGGGAACTATATAGTCTAATAGTTTTGTGAGGCAGAAGAGGAAATATTCTAGGCATTGGGTGGGGGTGAGAGGGGGAATGGCCTGCGCAAAGGGAAAAAGATTTCTATTGATTTTATTCCATCCAGCAAGTTCTCTGAACTTTTAAAGTGTGCAGTAGCTAAAAACATATAATTTCACCAAAAAACATCCTTTAAGGGGCAGCTAGGTAGTGCAGTGGATGGAGCACCAGCCCTAAAGTCAGGAGGACCTGAATTCAAATCTAGTCTCAGACACTTACTAGCTGTATGACCCTGGGCAAGTCACTTAACCGCAAATGCCTCCGGGGGGAAAAAATCATTTAAGGAGCTTGAATTCCATAGAATCTCACTTTTATTCCTCAGTATCATGTGACTATGATCTTGGAATCAAAAGCCTGTGGCAAGGGAACATAAGCTCTGAGCCTAACCAGGTCACAAGCATTTTGAGAATGGGCAAGATGAACATCTGCTGTTTGAGGACCAACCTGATTATATTCAGAGACAAGTAGATTTCAGGGTGCTGATTTTCTTTCTAATTATTTTTTCCATCACCACCCTTAATGGCAATCTACTAAAGCATATGGGGATGGTGATCTTTGCTAGTGGAAGGAGAATCTAAATGGCAAAATCACAGACCTTTGGAGCAAGTGAGCTGGAGACCCCCCAGATGTGAACACATGGTGCAATGAAAAGAATTCTGAATTTGAAATCAGAAGGATCGGGTTGGAATTCAGTCTCTTTTGCTTACTACATGTTGGAATTTGGACAAGTCATTTCACTTTTTTGGGAATCAATTTCTTTATCTGCTAAAGGGGAGAATTGGATTAGATCAGGATTTCTTAAATCTTGCGAGTGCTTTTCACCTGAGAAAATTTTGTGACCCTGACTATATAATTATACAAAATAGGTACATAAATCAAACACTTACTAATGACAAATCATAATTCATATGGGATTGCAATCAATAGTTTAGAAAGTTTTGGCCTAGATCATGGGACCATCCACTTAGAATTGGAAGCAATTAAATCTATGTCCCTTATTTTGTAGATGAAGTTTAGGTAAGTTTAGTGACTTATTCATGATCACACAACTAGTATCTGTGGAAGAATTTGAACCAAGATCAGCCTGACTCCCCATCTACTACAATATACAACCTTTAAGGTCTCCTACATCTCAAATCCATCATCCTATTTTAATTCTTTCCCTCTGACCTTCTAAGATCCTTTGAATAGTTTTTTCCAGTCTTTCCAAAACACCTGCCTCCCACTAATTTTCTTTTCAGTTCTAAAAGAAAATCACGTCTCTCAGTATCCAATTCTGTAAAATGGGGACAATAATGCTTTTTTCATTCCCTGACTCACAGGGTTGAATTGAGGAAAGCATTTTGACAACTCTAAAGCACTACAGGAAAGAAAGTTGTTATTAGCATCCACCCTGTGTCCACTTTTCTTTTGTTACCCAGGGAATAGAAACAAATTACATCTGCAGGAAAAAAAGTGTTGAGAAAAGGAAAGGAATTATTATTTTAACATTTGCTCATCGACTAAGGGCTGGTTGAGTGATGATAAAGAGAACAAAATGGAGTTGTATGTATATGTATGTGTATGTGCGTATTTAAAGCTGGAACTATTCACTTCAGACAAAGGCTAAAAATAACATCAATAATAATAACAATAATAATAGTAATAACAACAATAATAAACAGCGCTCTCTCTTTCAAAAGGCCTGAATGGCATTAGTGGCCTAAGGCTATTATAGCTTTGACAAGAGCTACCCCCTGATGGGGATATATTCCGGGAAGAATGTATAAAAGCACACCACCCATGAATGCCCTATGAGTGGGCTGCTCAACAGAACATATCACCCCCCAAATGTTTTTTGTTGTTCTTCAGAAGGAGCGGTTGGAGATCTGTCAATGGAATAGCTTTCTGGAGGGGCCCTCAGGATGGGAATGCATCTCTTCAAATGCTTTTACTGTAGAGCAGTCACACATAATGAAGTCAGTAATTTCTCCTGCCTGTAGCCTCGCATTAGCCTGTGATATAGTGCTTTTTAGGCTGATAAAAAAAATAATAAACTACCACAGAACTTTAGAAAAATGGTTACACCTTATTAAATTATTTGAAATCTCCTGAGTTGCATCTCCTTTTATGGCTCTAAATTGACTTACCTGTTAACTTAGAATGTTCAGATTTCTCTCAAATATTATTTTACTTAAGACAAAGTAGCATCTGGAGAGGCCCAGGAAATGAAGGAGCAGTGGAGAAACTCACCATTTCCTGCCTTAAAAACCTTTCCTACAATTAGTAGTCAGTAATCTCAGAAATATTTGCTGGAGCTGGAGTGACACTCCCATTCCATCATGTCCTTTTCTAGCTGACTTTTCTATTTGTCTTTTCTTTCCATTTCAAGCTTTTGAGTACTGGCCTAATAGCTGGAATTTAATCTTTTAATGACTCAATTGATGAACAATCCATGTGATCCATTGGTAACTACCTGATATCAATAAGGTTTGATAACCTTCCTCACTCCTCCTTCTCATATTGAATGGTTACTCTGTGGAGTATTGGTAAGGAGACATAAGTCAACAGATATGAACAGGCACTTTTTCAGATGAAGAAATTAAAACTATTTCTAATGATATGGGAAAAAATATTCTAAATCAGGATTGATCAGAGAATTGTAAATTAAGACAACTCTGAGATACGACTACACACTTCTAAGATTGGCTAAGATGACAGGAAAAGATAATGATGAATATTGGAGGAGATGTGGGAAAATGGGACACTGATACATTATTAGTGGTACTGTGAATGGATCCAACCATTCTGGAGAGCGAGTTGTAGCTATGCCCAAAGAGCTATTAAACTGTGCATATACTTTGATCCAGCAGTATTTCTACTGGATCTTAAAGAGATCTTAAAGGAGGGACAGGGACCCACATGTGCAAAAATGCTTGTGGCAGCCCTTTTTGTAGTGATGAGAAATTGGAAACTGAGTTGGAGAATGGCTGAATAAGTTATGGTATATGAATGTTATGGAATATTATTGTTCTATAAGAAATGATCAGCAGGATGATTTCAGAGAGGCCTGGAGAGACTTATATGAACTGATGCTAAATGAAATGAACAGAACCAGATCATTGTACACAGCAACAAGATTATGTGATGATCAATTCTGATGACCTTGGTTCTTTTCAACAATGGAGTGATTTAGGGCCAATTCCAATAGATTTGTGAAGGAGACAGTCATTTTCATCCAGGGAGAGAACTATGGAGACTGAATGTGGATCACAACATAATTTTTTATTTTTTATTTTTCACTTTTTTGTTGTTTGCGTGGGTTTTTTTTCTCATTTTTTCCCCTTTTTGATCTGATTTTTCTTGTGCAACATGATAGTTGTGGAAATATGTGTAGAAGAATTTCACATATTTAACACATATTGGATTATTTGCTGTCATGGAGAGAAAGATAGGGTAAGGGAAGGAGAAAATTTTGAAACACAAGGTTTTGTAAGGATGAATGTTGACAACTATCCTTGTATGTCTTTTGAAAATTAAAAGCTATTGTTAAAAAAAAAAAGGGACATAAGTGAGACTCCTGCAGGATGGCCGGCAAGTATGGAAGAGAGGATCCACATTGATTAAAACATGGCTCTGTTGTTTTATTCTTGATGAAATGTTGGATTGGCTTGATCCTATTCTTGTGAATCCCCTTTTGATGGATGGCTCTTGGGAACAGGAAAAGGGAGTGGAAAGAAATCACAGGGAATATATCTCAAAGGGACAAAAAACTATAAGGTTCTTAAGATTGGAAGGGACCTTGGGCTATCACCTGGTTCCTTTCTCCTTCAGGCAGTATAATAAATAAGACTTTTTTTTTTTTTTTTAAAGATGTCTATATGGGCAGTCAAGTGTCACAATAGTCACGATCTGGAGTCAAGGAGACCAGCCAATCTTAGACACTTAATAGCTGTGTGATCCTGGACAAGTCATTTAGTTTTTTCCCTCATTTTCCTCATATGTAAAATGAACTGGGAAAGGAAACAGTAAAGCATGCCAGTATCTTTGTTGAGAAAATCCCAAATAGGGTTATGAAGAGTAGGTCACAACTGAAACACCATACAACAACAAAGTTGTTATTTAAAATGTGGGATCTATTACCAATCAACTCCAGATAGTTAACCTCTTAGAATCTTCCTTAAGAACAAGAAACAGCAACAACAAAAATAGACTTTTAGTGTTTAACAAGTGTGGAAAGTGGAAAAAATAAGAAAAATATTCTATAGTTTGATATTTTGGATTCCAGTTCTATACAACCAAACTTACTTTTGGACAATTCCTATGTTACATATATGAAAAGGATTAGGTTTATTGTTATTATATGACTATTTAAAATGAAAGTAGATTAGAATAGGAGATTCTGAATTATTATTTCCTTTTATTTGACTGATTGCTGACATAGACTCTCTAATTTATAAATAGGTTATGTTCCAAAAGTTCATGTGTAAGTTAGCTGTTTGGAAGTTGGAATGAATTTTTCCAGAAAGGAATAATGCCATCAGTGGTGATTAAATTCCAAATCTAACCCACAAGATTCTATTTGATCCACATTGTACTTGAAATATGATGCATTTGCAATGGAAAATAGTAGAAAAAATTGCTTCTTTAATACAAGTAACTAAACAAGACAGCTGGAAAAAACAACAATAATCAACAGTAACTAAGCAGTGCCGCCCATTGCTCTTTCTGGAATGCAAATGTTTAAAATAAAAGCAGATTGAGAGAAGTCTAAACTTGTGTAGAGTCTGGAGGGGACTTCAGGATTCTTTAGAATTTTAGAAAGACTTACTAGTTACCTATTTTGTGTAAAGTGTTATATACTTTTATCCTTCTAAGTCATAATTGTCATAGTTTTGTGGGATTTTTTGCTTCATGAATAGAATGAAATATTCTTTGAAAAGAGAAAGAAGTGGATCCTTGGAAGAGAGGTAAAGAAGGAAGATAAAGAAGATGCATGTTAAAAAGAGATTGCCTTGTTAAAAATAATTTACCTGTGAAAAAAGAAAAAAAAAAGGTAAAGGGATAAATATAAGGTAGACATGGTGCCTATGAAAAGGAGAAGAATAGAGGTGGTGAGAAAGACAATCTGATCAGATAGTTTCCCAATCTGCCACTGGATAGAACTGTTAATTTAGGACAGCTTGGTTGCTGTACAGAGTAGGTTGAAATTGAGGATTATGAGTGGAATAATTGTGTAGCTTCTACATGGATAACACTATGCAAGATGTTTTTTGTATATTCAAGGAAGTTGAAGTAGACTATATATAAATGAAAAATGCACGAATTTTTTAAAATTAATTTTTCAAGGTCTTCATCTTAACATTGTTTTTGCTTTTTGATGGTCTGCCTGAAGATGAATGTTGATTCAGAAATGGTTATTGTGTCAATAACCAGTAATTTCCTGTGTTATCTATTAGGAATAGGGTTTTTGCATATTTATAGTGCTTTCTACTCATTATATTCAACACCTCTCAAATTTTCTTTTCTTAAAGAAAGAAAGTATTCAAGATATATAGGTGTGAAACATCTGAATAATCAGAAATCTTTTGACTCTTGCAATCCTTAATCCTGAGATATGGTTTAGCCAAAAGGAATGAAATTCTGGATACTTGCCTGATTTTGTTCAACTATAAGAAGCAGGTAGTAGCAATCAGCAAAGGAAGACTCATTAGTTGAGAGGTGTGGTTGTTTGGATTCAACCATTCAATGTCTTAGTTCAGTCTTCATTCTCTTCCCTTGCTGATGAATTTTTTAAAAAATCCATTCAATGGGAGGGAGTATGTACAGTGGTACATACTAGATATGGTGTACATTCATGTCATCATAGCATAATAAAATAAGGCACAAAAACGTCTTTAAGTGTATACATTTTTTTGCTTGTAGTTTAAGAAACCAAAGAAAGAATGTGTGTATGTATGCATACACACACACACACACACACACACACATATATATATATACACACACAAATACACATACACATGTGCATATATACTATATATAAAAACATGCATACATAGAAATATGCATACATATACATATATGTGTATACACACACAATGTTCATGGAAGGCTGTGTACTTATTGCTCCTTTTAAATCTAACCAGCCCCGTTCCAATCTATGGGCATTACCTAGGAGTTTTAGGGATCTGATTCAAGTGACTAGACTCAGCCCTCTTCCTCGTGCTGTATCAAGAAGGAAATGCTCATCTACAGGGTTATTATTATCTAAGCATCTGGGATTATATTGATATTCCTGATGCTTTCCTGTTCCATCCACATTTTTCTTTTATACCAGTAAACACAGAGGATATAGGTGCTTATGGATCTTTTCGTCCTACCCAGTAGACAGTGGGAAAAATTCCCTTGGTCCCCTCTCTCTGCCAATAAACATCCCACTAATCCTATTGCCCCTTCTGAGGAGGAGGGGGCCACAGAGTGAGGGGGAAAGTTGTTTACCTTTGCCCCATTACTAACTTTGCCTAGAAGTCATCAAGCATCACCATATATATTGATTATATTTGAATGATATTGTCAAATTCATAGAATCATGGAAAGAACCAAAGAAACAATTTAGCGCAACCTTTTCATTTTATAGCTGAGATCTAGAGAGGTTAATAAATAACCAAAGGTCACACAAGTAGTAAGTGACAAAAAGCGGGATTCAAACCCACATCTTCTCCCCAAATCTAAGAGTATCCATTGTACCAAACTTCTTTTGAAGTTCTTTGTTGAATATTTCTATCTCTTTATTCCCTAAAACTAATGTTGGTCCACAAGCCATAATTTCAGAGAAACCTTCCTTCAGTTTTGTTGGGCTCCACTATCTATTTCAATTTCCCTGAGAAGTCTGTTTTCTCTATTGTTCCATCAGGCTTTTAACCTTGCCATGGAGGAACCTATCATGCTGAACTTTTTGCCTCATTAAAATGTCCATATGTGGCTATTGGAGAAGCCAGGCTCATAGAATAATGGACTTTTTGAGTTTAAGGCAGACAACTTTTTGTGTAGTGTAAGAATTTGAGGACATTTGAAATTAATTTGTCCAAGGGCATAATAGCTGGCATGGCTGCAGACAGGATTTTGCCATAGATTTCCTGCTTCTAGATCTCTTACATCTACTCCATATCCTTTTGCCTCATTGTGTTCTCATTTAACTAACTTCTCTTTTTCCCTGAATGATTTCTGAATCTCATTCTGGTATCAGGGTTTACTTTTTACTTATTATTCTCAGAGATCCTTGGATCCATTCTTTCTTGAAGTCCCTCTGCTCTTTCCCTAATTAGTTATTAAAGAACGAGGATATATTTACATGAAATAACAAAGAGCAAAATAAGAATCAAGAGAGCATATAAGATCAGAAATATTGCCTCAACAACATATTTGAGTGATTAAGTCATTTTGATTATTATCAATATCCAAATTAAGTATAAGGGACCTATGAAGGAAAACTCTATCTGCATCCAGAGAAAGAACTGATAAATCAAAGTATAGAATTATTTTACACACGCATGTGCGTACACACACAAACACATGCATACACACATATGTATCTATATTTTTTCTTCCTTCCCCCCATCCTAGAGATGGTGACTATTAGACACATGCACATACTTTCATATAAATACATATATTTATATATACTCAGCACATATGTATATATATCATATAGGTGTCTATATGTATACACACATGTCTATATGTACAGACACACAAATGTATAGATACAACCATGTATAGGATGGGGGGGGAGAGAGGGAAAAAATACATAATAGCTTTATTATATATTAAAAGGGAATGCCAAGTTGTTCATCATAGATCTGTAGTTCCATGTACAATCATTTTTTCCCTCCTATTCTACTGTGTTATGGAAATTCTTGCTTTATTTCTTAAGTTCAGAATAAAACAAAATCTAAACAAATAAAAATAATTAACGATAGGGTTTCACTGGATTTTGAACTGGAAGATCTCTAAAAGAACTTGAAGGACAGAATTTCTTTCTCAACTAATCACAGGTAACTAGTAATAAATTAGGATTCAAATACAGATTTTTTTTTTCGGTTCCAAATCCCACACCTTTCCCCCTCCCCTATGATTGCCTCTTCAGCACAAAGGCCCATAGGATACAATAGGACCTAACCTGACTACACCAAAGAAACAGCAAGAAAGTTAACAAATTAGATGCTGTGATTCCAGGTGCATGAAAATCAGAAATCAAAGAGTGGGAAGAAATAGCAGCTGAAAAAAAGGTGTGGTTTCTTTATGAGAAGATAAGTCTTTATGTTATATTACCAGTACAACTAGATCTTGCTATAGGAGAAAAGGAAAATAAAAGCCACTGGAAATATTTTGGATTTCTATTTCCTGCCCCTGAACTATATGTATTTGAAAAGGTTTGTGGGATTATTTCACATAGGACAGCGAGAAAGGACTTTAGCTGTTATTTCATCCATCCCATCCTCTCTCACTCCAATTTATAGACTAGAAAAAAACCCAGAGACCTGAAGTGATTTGTCTGAGACACACAGGCAGTCTGGAGAAGAGCCAGTGTTCCAATCCCTGTCTTCTGAGCACCCATTCATTGCTCCTTTCACTACACCATATTGCCTCCACAAGAGAATTTCAGCTAAAAAGAGAACAAAAACAATTTCAAGAGAGAGAAAAATAGATCACCAGCTACCTGGAATGAGTAAGCTAGCACATGGGCTCACTGAATTTAGCTCTGAGCTTCCTGGCAGCCGCAGCACATTGGATGGTACAGTTCTCACTATTCAATAATTGGAGTCATACAAGTTCATCTCAAGAGACAAACTTTTTCCTGGTGGGTTCAGTTGCACATGCTGATGTTCTGTAGGCTCTCTCTTCATTATCACTAATAATAGAAGTAGGGTGGGATAGTGGGAAGAACCCTGTATAAGGGGTGAAGATTGAGAGCTCAACTCTGCCAATAGCTTTGGATCTTGGCCAAGCCACTCTGGGCCTTAATTTCCTCAATCTGTAAATGAGAATAGCAATATTTGCACCGCCTACTCCTTCATAGAGTTATATGAAAAGCACTTTATAATTCTTTCTTAAGCATCATATAAATGTGGGTTGTGATTATTGTTAATAATAAATGTTATTTAATTCACTTACAGATATTGATTAAGTATCTAATGTGTGTAAGATGCTGTACTACATACTGTGGATGCAAAGCTATGTAAGGCACCTAGTTTTCAATTAACTTGCATTCTAATGAGGCATAAGGCATGGACACAATTATAACACAAGGAACAATGAGATAAGCCTGAAAGTCTAGGGAAAAGCCTTGGTGAAACTCAACAATTAAGAGAGCATTTTCTGCTAGGGGAGGAGGTTCAGGGTCAGGGACTTCTAATGAGAAAGTTGGGTCCTGAAAGAAAGAATCGCTTTTCATCTGGTGAAATGAAATAAAGAGTGGGTATGAAAGGAAGGAAGGAGAGGGAAGAAGAAAGATGGGAAGGGAAGGAAAGGGAAAGGGAAAGCAAAAGAGAATGAAAAGGGAAAAGAAAAGGAAAGGGAAACAGAAAGGGAAAGAGAAAGAGAAAGAAAAGGGAAAGGGAAAGAAATGGGAAAGGGAAAGCAAAAGAGAATGAAAAGGGAAAGGGAAAGGGAAAGGGAAAGAAAAGGGAAAGGGAAAGAAATGGGAAAGGGAAAGCAAAAGAGAATGAAAAGGGAAAGGGAAAGAAAAGGGAAAGAGAAAGGGGAAAAAAAGGGAAAGGAAAAGGGAAAAGACCTTTTTTATTTAAGAGGTAGAGGAAACTAAGGAGCCATAGAAATAACCAAAGAAGAACTAGACAAACAGATGGAGGATGGGATGTGACTATGTCACTGACTACATGTATGATTGCATTAGTATAAGAAACAATTGCAACAACCATACAGTATCTCTTTCAAAATGTCTTGATACTTTTTCCCAGTAGATTCTCCACACTTTGACAGAGCTCATAAAAGCACTTGAGAAAGCCAGAACATGGGTATGTTGCCTGATTTTTGTAAGTTTCCGCAACCTCCCTTGGGACTAAAGAATTTTTAAAATTGTATGAATTTGGGACTATGACAAGTCTTTTTTTTAAATTTTTTATTATATATATTTTTTTATAATATTATCCCTTGTATTCATTTTTCCAAATTATCCCCCCCTCCCTCTATTCCCTCCCCCCGATGACAGGCAATCCCATACATTTTACATGTGTTACAATATAGTCTAGGTACAATACATGTGTGTGAATATCATTTTCTTGTTGCACAATAAACATTAGAATCCAAAGGTACATGCAACCTGGGAAGACAGATATTAGTGCTAACAATTTACATTCCCCTCCCAGTGTTTCTTCTCTGGGTGTAGTTACCTCTGTCCATCATTGATCAACTGGAAGTGAGTTGGTTTTTCTTTATGTTGAAGATTTCCACTTCCATCAGAATACATCCTCATACAGTATTGTTGTTGAAGTGTACAGTGATCTTCTGGTTCTGCTCATTTCACTCAGCATCAGTTGATGTAAGTCTCTCCAGGCCTCTCTGTATTCCTCCTGCTGGTCATTTCTTACCGAGCAATAATATTCCATAACCTTCATATACCATAATTTACCCAACCATTCTCCAACTGATGGACATCCATTCATCTTCCAGTTTCTAGCTATAACAAAAAGAGCTGCCACAAACATTTTGGCACATATATGTCTCTTTCCGCTCTTTAGTATTTCTTTGGGATATAATCCCAGTAGTAGCGCTGCTGGGTCAAAGGGTATGCACAGTTTGATAACTTTTTGGGCATAATTCCAGATTGCTCTCCAGAATGGCTGGATTCTTTCGCAACTCCACCAGCAATGTATCAGTGTCCCAGTTTCCCCACATCCCCTCCAACATTCATCATTATTTGTTCCTGTCATCTTAGCCAATCTGACAGGTGTGTAGTGGTGTCTCAGAGTTGTCTTAATTTGCATTTCTCTGATCAGTAGTGATTTGGAACACTCTTTCATGTGAGTGGATATAGTTTCAATTTCTTCCTCTGAGAATTGTCTGTTCATATCCTTTGACCATTTATCAATTGGAGAATGGTTCGGTTTCTTATAAATTAGGGTCAGTTCTCTATATATTTTGGAAATGAGACCTTTGTCAGAACCTTTGTTTTTAAAAATATTTTCCCAATTTGTTACTTCCCTTCTAATCTTGTTTGCATTAGTATTATTTGTACAGAAACTTTTTAGTTTGATGTAATCAAAATCTTCTATTTTGTGATCAATAATGATCTCTAGTTCTCCTCTGGTCATAAATTCCTTCCTCCTCCACAAGTCTGAGAGGTAGATTATCCTCTGTTCCTCTAATCTATTTATTATCTCCCTCTTTATGCCTAAATCATGGACCCATTTTGATCTTATCTTGGTATATGGTGTTAAGTGTGGATCCATATCTAATTTCTGCCATACTAATTTCCAGTTTTCCCAACAGTTTTTTCCAAATAATGAATTTTTATCCCTAATGTTGGAATCTTTGGGTTTGTCAAAGATTAGGTTGCTATATATGTACCCTTTTTTGTCCTTTGTATCTAATCTGTTCCACTGATCTACCGGTCTATTTCTTAGCCAGTACCAAATGGTTTTGGTGACTACTGCTATATAATATAGCTTTAGATCAGGTACACTTAGACCACCTTCCTCTGAGTTTTTTTTTCATTAGTTCCCTTGCAATTCTCGACCTTTTATTCTTCCATATGAATTTTGTTGTTATTTTTTCTAGGTCATTGAAATAGTTTCTTGGGTCTGATTGGTATAGCACTAAATAAATAGATTAGTTTGGGGAGTATTGTCATCTTTATTATATTCGCTCGGCCTATCCAAGAGCACTGAATGTCTTTCCAATTATTTAAATCTGACTTTATTTTTGTGGCAAGTGTTTTGTAATTTTTCTCATATAATTCCTGACTTTTCTTTGGTAGATGGATTCCCAAATACTTTATACTCTCAACATTTGTTTGGAATGGAATTTCTCTTTGTATCTCTTGCTGTTGCATTTTGTTAGTGATATATAAAAATGCCGAGGATTTATGTGGATTTATTTTGTATCCTGCCACTTTGCTGAAATTTTGAATTATTTCTAGTAGCTTTTTAGCAGAGTCTTTGGGGTTCTCTAAGTATACCATCATGTCATCTGCAAAAAGTGATAGTTTAATTTCCTCATTTCCTACTCTAATTCCTTGAATCTCTTTCTCGGCTCTTATTGCCGAGGCTAGCGTTTCTAGTACTATATTGAATAGTAATGGTGATAGTGGGCAACCTTGTTTCACTCCTGATCTTACTGGGAAAGGTTGCAGTTTATTTCTATTGCATATTATGCTTACTGGAGGTCTTGAATATATGCTCCTGATTATTCTAAGGAATAGTCCATTTATTCCTATACTCTCAAGAGTTTTTAGTAGGAATGGATGTTGGATTTTGTCAAATGCTTTTTCTGCATCTATTGAGATGATCATATGGTTCTTATTAATTTGATTATTAATATGGTCAATTATATTAATAGTTTTCCTAATATTAAACCAGCCCTGCATGATAAATCCTACTTGATCATAGTGTATTATCCTGGAGATGATTTTCTAAAGTCTTTTTGCTAATATCTTATTTAAGATTTTAGCATCAATATTCATTAAGGAGATTGGTCTATAATTTTCTTTCTCAGTTTTCGATCTACCTGGTTTAGGTATCAGTACCATGTCTGTGTCATAAAAAGAGTTTGGTAGGACTCCTTCATCCCCTATTTTTTCAAATAATTTATATAACATTGGGGCTAATTGTTCTTTAAATGTTTGGTAGAATTCACATGTGAATCCATCTGGCCCTGGGGATTTTTTCCTGGGAGTTGATTAATAGCTTGTTCTATTTCTTTTTCTGAAATGGTACTATTTAAGCAATTTATCTCCTCCTCTGTTAATCTAGGGAGCCTATATTTTTGGAGGAAGTCATCCATTTCACTTAAGTTATCAAATTTATTGGCATAAAGTTGGGCAAAGTAACTCCTTATTATTTCTCTAATTTCCTCTTCATTGGTGGAAAGATCCCCCTTTTCATTTGTAAGACTAACAATTTGATTTTCCTCTTTCTTTTTTCTGATCAAATTTACCAAAGGTTTATCTATTTTATTGGCTTTTTCATAAAACCAATTCTTGGTTTTATTTATTAATTCAATAGTTTTTTTTTTACTTTCAATATTATTGATTTCTCCTTTTAATTTTTGTATTTCAAGTTTAATTTTTGGTTGGGGGTTTATAATTTGGTCTTTTTCTAGCCTTTTAAGTTGTAAGCCCAATTCGTTAATCTTCTCTTTCTCTATTTTCTTCAAATAAGCCTCTAAAGATATAAAATTTCCCCTTATTACTGCTTTAGCTGCATCCCAAAGATTTTGATATGATGTCTCATCATTGTCATTATCTTGGGTGAAATTGTTAATTGTTTCTATAATTTGCTCTTTCACCCAGTCATTCTTTAAGATGAGATTATTCAGTTTCCAATTACTTTTTGGTCTATTTATCCCTAACTTTTTACTGAATGTAGCTTTTATTGCATTGTGATCTGAGAAGAAGGCATTTATTATTTCTGCCTTCCTACATTTAATTTTGAGATCTTTATGTCCTAATATATGGTCTATTTTTGTATAGGATCCATGAACTGCTGAGAAGAAAGTATATTCCTTTCTATTGCCATTCAGTTTTCTCCAAAGGTCTATCATACCTAGTTTTTCTAATGTTCTATTTACTTTTTTAATTTCTTTCTTGTTTGTTTTGTGGTTTGATTTGTCTAAATCTGAGAGTGCAAGGTTGAGATCTCCCATTATTATAGTTTTACTGTCTATTTCTTCTTGCAGTTCTCTTAACTTTTCCTTTAGAAAGTTAGATGCTATACCACTTGGTGCATATATGTTTAGTATTGATATGGCTTCATTATTTATGCTACCTTTCAGCAGGATATAGTTTCCTTCCTTATCTTTTTTAAGGAGATCTACTTCTGCTTTTGCTTGATCTGAGATAAGGATAGCTACCCCTGCTTTTTTGGCTTTACCTTAAGCATAATAGGCTCTGTTCCAACCTTTTACCTTTACTCTGTATGTATCTCCCTGCTTTAAGTGTGTTTCCTGTAGACAACATATTGTAGGGTTCTGCTTTTTGATCCAATCTGCTATCCGTCTCTGTTTGATGGGATCGTTCATCCCATTTACATTTACAGTTAAAATTACTAATTCTGTATTTCCTGCCATCGTATTATCCCCAGATTATGCTTTTTTCCCTTGACCCCCCTGATCCCCCTCCCCGATATTTAATTTACAGACCCCCCTTGTGACGCGCAACCCTCCCTCTTTTTTTTTTTTTTTTTTTTTTTTTTTTTTTTAGGATCCCTCCCCTCTCCCTCCAAGTCCCTTCACTTATTCTCCTTTTCCTTTTCCCTTTTCCTCTCCCCCCTTTTAATGAGGTGAGAGAAAATTCTCTGAAAAACAAATATGTTAATTATTTACTCTTTGAGCCTCTCCTGATGAGAGTAAGATTCACACAATGATTTCACAGAGTCGTGTGTTTCTTCTCCGCCATCTTGGCTCCGCCCCTATGACAAGTCTTAAAGGATGTCTCAAGTTGTAATAACAGCACAAAAATTATTAAACTCAGATCAAAGGGCTGCAGAAGAACAGTCACAAAGTCACAAGGCTAACTAGAGTCCCTCTATTCCAGCCCATCCTGAAGTAATAACCCTTTCTTCAACTTACTGAATTAACTCATCCCTACTAATTCTTCTCCAAGCTGGGAGAAACATCTTCCTACTATTTCAAACTGAAAAAAAAATGATACTGAAATTACTTTTTAAACAAAAATTAACCTAAATCTTATCCCTTTTCCCATTGTATCCCAAAACAAAAATTTAAAAAGAAACCAAAAATTTTTTACAATGAACTCAATAATGGGAATGTGACAATGAGGGAGGAATGAAATTCAATTTTTTGTCCAATATAAAGGCAACAAAAACATGTTAGAAGTTTTGTAAAACTTTCCTTGAAGTAAAATTTTCAAAAACTGTTAAGTTGTAGTATAATTATATACTAATTTGAGGGATTTTTCTTACTCAGTTTTCCCTACCCAAGAAATTGAAAATCCAGATGATTTATTCTCTCTGTGTCTGTCTCTGTCTGCCTCTCTCTCTCTCTCTCCATGGAAGGACTGAAGTAGATATTATGGAGCTCTTAAGAGTTTGGTCAGAAAATCAAAGAATTTCACAGTCATCCACTGCATCCTGGATTATCACCAGTTATTTTTGACTTTTATTTTGCCTTCAAACTTCTACAACTCTGGAAGAAAGATTGAAGCTGATGACTTTGTACACTTCTGCTTCACTTAAATACAATTCACACACAAGTTAAGGCATCACTCTCTGATGTCATTGCTTCTCTTCAAAATGAAAGACAAATGCCATCTATTTTTCTATCTATATATCTATTAATAGTTATTTATATTAGACAAACCTCCATGTTTAGGAATAAATGCTTATATATATACACATACATATATATGTAAATATATATATATACACACACACATAAACACACACATATATAGATTATACTATATAAATGTGACAGCTATCCCATGACATTCTCGAATAGTCTGTCCAGCTCACCATTTGATGAATAGAAAATGACTTTTGAGTAATATTGCTTGGTAGATTAGGATTAGATAGGGGTAGAAGCCATTCTTTAGTTCTGTGAAACAAAATCTATCTACAAAACAAAATACCCACTAGCTTTTGCCTCTACAAGGCAAATACTATTATAATGCTAAGCAACTGTATTAAAGCCAAGGGCCTTCTCTAACTCCTTTATATGAGAATTTTATTATATTGGATATTGCTTAATATTGTCTGGCTTTTCTGGGAGTAGAATCACAGAATCCTAAGGCTGAAAGAACTCTTTTGAGATGATTTTTATCCTGGCCCTTAAAAACATCATCATTGGCCACAAATGTTTATTAGGCATCTTTTTAGTAGGAGGCACTGCATAAGACTTTGAGAATACAAGGAGGGATTAGATATAGTTCCTGCCCTCAAGAATTTACAGTCTAGATGAAGGAACTGATTATGTCCAGTAATTGATAACATGAACTAAAAGTCAAAGAAATAGCATGGGTTTTGAATGTCACATTTTGGCCTAGGTGGTCAAAGAAGACTTCATTCATGCATTCATACAGTCATTCATTCTATAAATATTTGTTGCTCATAGAATAAGAAGATAACCACTGACTTCAAAAATTTTATAGTCTACTAAGAAGATAAAGCATGAATATGGAGAACTTACAAATGAAGACAGTCTTCTCTCACTTTCAGGGGAATTGTGGAGAGGAAATCACACAGGAATTCATGAGAGGAGACACAATTCTCAACTGCTCATGAGCAGAGAAGGCTTCCCAGAAAGTAGGATCTGAGCAGGGAAAGGCTGGTCTCAGATAAACACAGAGGAAGAAGGAGGAAATATGAGGTGGGAGGCAAAGAAGATTGGCAGAGAGTGAAGGAGTTTGATTCTGGAAATGTGAATGTTTTAATGAAACCATATTTTTTTTGAGGATGATCAATATTTACAATGGGATATAATAATTTGGAAGTAATTTTTTTTTTGATGGAAGCATCGTGGGAACATGAGCTAGAAGGAATCGCAAA
Organism: Sminthopsis crassicaudata; assembly: GCF_048593235.1. Classification (NCBI taxonomy): domain Eukaryota; kingdom Metazoa; phylum Chordata; class Mammalia; order Dasyuromorphia; family Dasyuridae; genus Sminthopsis; species Sminthopsis crassicaudata. The sequence goes on along the minus strand of NC_133621.1, from coordinate 31,883,512 downwards.
GATCATCCAGATCAAATGCTTCATTTTACAGATTAGGAAACTGAAGCCTAGAAAAATCAAATAACTTGATCAGGCATAATCTAGATGAGAGACTAGATCTCTTCATAAAAAAGATAACTACCAAAAACTGGTAGCACGTGCTAACCACCAAATAGAACAGATTTTGTATGGTAGATTTCATTCTCCAGGGATCAGAAGATTCACCTATTCATTTAATCAATACATTTTTATGGAGCACACATCATATAGTAGGAACCCATGGCATTCAGAGACAGTGCTGAATCCCCTTTGAGAATCAAGGCAAAAATGATATTTTTTTGGGAAAAACTTGAACCCTCCATTTGGTTTCTTCCTCCCCTGATATTTCAAAAGCCCAGTCCATGGAAAACTAGTGCTTAAGGGGTACAGGTGAATTCTTATTGCTCTGCTGGATGGCTTATTGACTCAACGTTGCTGGGGAAAGAAGAGAGCAGAAGTTATCTGATTTAGCAAATTTTATCTTTTGCAACCTTTCACTATGGATCAGTTTATTTGATTATTCATTCATTCATCCATTTATTTATTTACTTATCTGTTTGCTTATTTATTTGCTCACTTTTTTATTCATTCATTCATTTATCTTTCTATTTCTTTCTTTATTTGTTTCTTTGTTCATTTATTTATTTATTTATCAGATTTGATTGAACACAAGTGTCTTCTTGCATTTCAATCTTGAATCTGTCACTGGACTGAGCTAGCCTGGACTCAAAACATGCAGCAAGTAGCTGAGACAGTTTTGGATCCCAGATCCTAGGACTGAAAATCTGCCCACTTTCATATGTATACTTAACTCCATGTCTCCCCAGGAAATTTCCAGATTCTGTTTGAATATCCTGATAGGGGGAAAGTCCTTTGTCACATCCCATCTTCCTACAATTTCAGCCTGCTTTCTCTAGTCAGGATCTGTTTGCTGCTAGTTCTCGGGCTAGGCCATATATACTTCTACCTGCTTTTTTTTTTATAAGAAACTCGAGGGAAATTGTAGAAAATGGGTCATGGACTTTTTTATTTAAGTTCATTAACTTAATTATAACTCCTTGGATGTAAGCATTTGCAATGTTTTCTGTGGTTTGGGTGTAATTTCCTGCCTAAGGGGGATGTGGAGGCGGTGGGTTGAGGGGGGAGGGGAAGAAGAGGCTGAGGAGTTTGGCATCCAGAATTCTTCAGTCCAGCTGCTTCTGTGTTCAGTGTAAATGACCTCACCCAGCAGAATTCTGGCTGGCCAATGTCTTTATTATGAGAAAACCAAATTAGAAATAGGGGGCAGATTTCACGATTTCTGCCAGGACAGTCAAGCTTGTGACAAATGGACACACTCTAGAATTTACACTAAGTTGGCTTTTAAGAAAACAGATGAATCCAGATTGAAATATTGCGTCTAAAAGATTGCCCACTTTCAAACCTTGGTGATTTAAAAATGGGCCTACTCCCTTCCCCTTGTTTGCAGAGCTGGGGGACTATGGGCATGCAAGATTACACTGAATCAGAATTTTTGGATGTGTTGATTAGTTTTGCTGTATGTGTTTTTGTTCTCATTTTTGTTATAGCTTTCTGGGAAGGTGAGGAGGTAGAGATTCATGGGGGATTTTAGGTGATGTGAAAACAGAAGATGTCAGTAGAGATTTATTTTCTCGTAAATAGAGCTTCACCTTAGTTCTCTTGTCAGCAGTTATGCCAATTATCATTTTGGGAGGGGGCTTGGTGGATTTCAACAGTACCCACCACCCCTGATTGGGTAAACAAGGCCTGAAAAATGATAAGAAAAAAAAAAATTTGATACAACACATGGGCTCGTAATCTTTTTTAGTCCATGCTCCACTTTGGCATCCTTGTGTAGAACCTCAGAATAATGTTTTAAATGCATAAAATAGAATATCTAGGATAACAAAAGAAATCAATTGACTCCAAATGAAAAGCCCATGTGGAAGAGAGAAAAAATAAGCATTTATAAAAATTACTATGAATATGATATGAGATAATATTTTTACAGCATTTGGCACAATGCCTGATACATAGTAGGCACTTTATAAATGCATATTTCTCCTTTCTTCCAAAAGGATTTTTCACATGGAGCCAATTGATTTTTAAAAATATTTTGATAACTATTTTGATAGAATTATTTCTTGTGTTATCCTAGATAATTTTGTGAGGTAGATGCTGTTCTTATCCATCTTTTCCAGTTGAGAAAACACCATTTTATTATTGTATTGAATATTAGAGTGGAAAAACAGATGGTACTCAGAGTATCTGAGTAACTGAGTTCAAATCTAGTTTTCTATGATCTATAGGTTCTTGGCATTTTATCTCCTTATTCTTGTCCTCTGTTTCCGTTATGTGCCTGACACCTAGCACTTAGTAGGCAATTAATAAAGCTTATTTAAAAACATTTCACATTTCTCTTCTTCATGTGTAAAATGAGGAGGTTAGTTTAGTTCTAAAAGTATGATCTCACATCAATGACAGTGATGTTACTAGGTGTCCCTGGGTTAAAACCTTATATCGTGAATTCTGATAAACACATCAGATTCCAAGAAATAAGTATTCATTTCTGGACAGACCTTCTCTATTTGTGTTTATAAAAATACTGGAACTTACAGGCAAACCCACTTTTTGCCACCATGATAGCCTGGAAATCAGACTGAAAACAGTCTTTGTCAAACTGATCACATTTCTACTGGAGCAACCTGGTATTTGACAGTTCTGTTTCTGATTAAAGATTCAGCCTGAAATAAGTCATAGATGTGACCGGCAATATGTCTTAAAAGCAAACATGCAACAGCTATAAACCTGCATAATAATGGAAAATTGGAAAACGTATGTTCTAGGCCTAGAAAATGTATTCTGTATGATGATTAAGGGCCCTGAGGTACTATAAAGTGTGCATACAGTACTTTAACAGAAAACTAATACTCTAGATATGATAAATGTCAATGAAAATTTTAATTAAAATAATTTTGTTTGCCTTAGAGTTTGAAGACCTTATTTGGATGTGGGAGTGGGAGGTAAGAAGATGAGAAGTCATGTCAACTGAACTTTTTTTGGAGAAAAGTTTGTTCAAATAAGTCAGAACTCAAAAAAGCAGCAGGACACCCCAAGGGAAGGCAGGAGAAGGAATGTCCTGTGACATCAAACACGGCCACTATCTCATTTAGCACCTTCCCTGGGAATAAGTCCTGCTAGGAGACCTGGGAATCAGACTGCTACCCCTTCCTCCATTAGACCATCAGTCTTGCTTTCCACTTGGTCTCCACAATCATTACTGAGAGAAACCATCACCATCAATCCCTGATCAAATACTGTGGATGGGCATGTAAGCTCAAGAACTTCAGGAGGGACAGCAGCCACCACTCCCATTGGCTCTGCTTCTAACCCAGCTTCCACAAAGGAAGCAACTCTATGGACATGCATCTGGGCACAGGAGCTGCAGTCATAGCCACTGAAGACCCAGAGAAGAAAGCTCTTGTCACCCGGGTCCTTAGCACTGTCAAAGAGTTCAAAGTCAGAAATAGGATTTTATCAGTGAAATAAAATTAAAGGAGAGACACTGATCTTTATTGCAGCTGCACCCTAATGTCTTTTAGGCCTTTTCAATCAGACTGCAGAAACCTAGTCTATATCTTATCAAATCATTAAATTATGTGTTCCTTGAGGGCAGGGATTTTTTCTGTTTGTATTCCTAGAGCTTACCACAATGCTTTGCACAAAAGAAGCACTTGATAAAGATTTTTCTCTCTCTTACCTCCTCCCTTCTCTGTGTGTGTATCTCTCAGTTTCTGTCTCTGTCTCTTCTTGTGTCTCTGTCTCTCTGTTGTAAGATTGATTTTCTCTATTGCTGTGTCTCTTTATCTCTATGCCTTTTTGTTTCCCTTTCTCCCTTCCTCCTTCCTTTTCTTTCTCCTCTTCATTCTTCTCTTTTTTTTCTCCTTCACTTCCACCTTCTCTTCCTCTCTCCCTCCCTCTATTCCTTCCTTCCTTCTTTCCATATATTCACATAGGTAACTTCCAGTTTAGAAAGTCCCACTAGTTTTGCACATTGGCAGCTCTTCAACTTTTGTTATGAGAGTTGCCTGGAGAACTGAGAGAATAAATTACTTGATTGAGGTCTCATAGATAGTTTAGGCCAAAGGAAACTTTTAAAGTCAGGTCTTCTTGACACTAAGGTTAGCCCACTATAATTATAATGACAATAATTGTATCGAGATAATAATTATAATGAGATAAGTGATAATATTATCCATATTTTACAGTTGAAGAAACTGAGGCAACAACAGAACAGTTAAAGAACTTGTCTAGAATTATAGCTAGAAAGTATATGCCATTCAGGGCTTCCTGAAGTCATCTAATTACCTATCCACAGTCTCTGACTATAATCTGTAGATGGACTATAATTTGTTTAAACATTTTCTTATTGTTGGACATTTAGGTACCTGTCATGACTTTTAAAAATTAATTATAATGAATGATTCTGTCAAATGTTAAAAAAAAGTCTTTTAAAATATTGCTCTCTGGCTACATACTAGACATGGAATTAACACTGAGTGCCATTTTGATTTCTTAAGTACATTAGATGCGGAGTTATTAGAATCTAAATATGGTGGATCCACTGTCATTATTGATGAATATAGATCACCCTGAATGAAATTCTTTCAGAATATTTCATTTCACATCTGCTGGTTATTCCTTTTTCAGCTTCATCTTTAAATATTCTGAAGATTTAATTGCTTTTCATGCCAATCTATCTTCAAGGTTGTTTCCCTATCTACTAAATTTTGTCTAATTTGTGACTCAATGTTGTTCACTAGATTTCTTTATCCTAAGGTTTTTACTAATGAATGAGTATTCTACATTAGTGTTGCTACTGATTGCCATGCCTCTCTCATTAGCAAGAAACTCAAGCATGATTAGTTAAGCCGGTGTCTGGGTTCTTTGGGCTTCCTTGTTAAGATTATTTTATATTTATTATGATTCCATAAGAAATGGAGAAAATCAGAATGCATGTCTTAACTTTTATCAATTTCTCCCCTTTCCCCCAGTCAATTGCTTGTCTAGAGCTAACGCCATTGTATAGCACATTATCTTCATCTATATCCTTCCATTTTAATCTATTTATATTTTGCCCTTTGTTCCAGCCATCCATTTAGGGTTATTGTGAGGATCAAGTAAGACAATAATTATAGTGAATTTAGAAGTAGTAAGTACTACATATATGTTAGCTATTATTAATATTACAGCCAGTGAATGAAGTGACTACAAGTAGATAGATGACTCTGAAATGATTTCCAAATTAGCAGCTGATGTTTTCCCATCTTTTGAGATACAGTCAATTTCTTTTTGTCCCCCATATTATCTGGTAATTACTATGTCCCATACCCCCTATCTTGTTGTTGATGACTAGATTTTTCCTTGTTAGTTAGGCTGTTCCTCAAACACTAGGGAGAATCTGTTGCTAGGGAGGTACTCGAAGTATTTCCAACATAGTAAGTCTACAAAAATTAGTTTTCTATTGGCGTGGTCTTCAAAAAATCAGGATAAATATTTGCTCCATGATAAGGCCTTGTAATATAAATTACAGTGAGGAATTTTGAATAGAACTGTTTTAAAATAGTTATATTTGGTTGTTCATCATACTTTGTAGACTTTTACTTTTAGAAAATTAATATAAAAGAAATAACTTGTAAATGAAATTAAATTGAGTTCAGAAAGGTTCAAGGGATCTTAGAATCCATCTGATCCAATCTTCCTAATTTCCAGGTGAGAGAACTGAGTGTAGGAAAATTTGGTAACTTATTTAATTCACATGAGACTTCTCTCATTTGAACCCAGGTCTTTTGGCATCAAAGTCTGCTTGCTTTTTATTATATCATATTGTCTGCTCTCTTGGGTAATACACAGAAACATATCTGAAAATTAACTTTCCCATTCTATAAGAATTTCATGAACTCTGAAGAGGCAGAAACAAGTACATGAAATATTTTGTTATTGTTATTGTTTCCTGTAGGACCAGTCAGGATTAATCATCCCCTGTCCTCATCCAATCCTATCCCTTCAGGGAGAGGTTGTTTCCCAATTCATTACTCCTGGGGAGTTAGCACTATCTTTAGCTTATTTATAAAAAGGCCTCTCAAGGTTTATGTTGTATTAGCCATGACCAACTGTTTTGATTCAGGGAAGGAGTCAAAAGCTAGGTACCAGAACAAAGGTTACCTTTTGATACACCCTCACAATAGTGGGACTGCAGACTCTTAGAGTGGGCTGACTTTGCATGAATGAGGCAGGTTACATCTGGCATCCTGGTCTGTTGAAAATAAACACTTACTCTCTCTCATAACCCCTTGGGCTACTGGTAACAATAGCAATTTAGATATTTAAAAATCATCCCAATTGTGACAATGATATAGTAGTGTTTAGTTCTGAGAAACGAATTTTCCTAAAATGGAAATCGCCTCAGCCTGGGGGGGGCAAGGAACATGTGTGACTCCCATCTGTTGTCCCAACAGGAAAAATGGGACCAGATTCATAATTCCATTTTGGATACTTGCTATTCACTTAGTGTTAGGGGAGAACTCTTTAACAGAGTCATCTTTATTAAGTGAGGAGGAAAAGATGAGAAGCAAGATGACAGAGCAAGGAAAGGTCACAAACAGTGGAATAGAGCCTGAAAAACCCCAAGCTTGGATTTCTGCATTTTTATTTTGTTATTTAGGAACAAGTGACTCAAATCCAAATAATTTAGATGGCTCCAGCCTCCATTTTAAAAAGTGAATTGGTACTTCTCTGGTTTAGGGACAATTACTAATTACAATTAAGTGCTTAGAAATGGGGGGGAAAGATGGTACAATAGTGAGATTATTGTTCAAAAGAAAGGAGTGAAGCATTTCCTTTTAGGACTTCAAAGATCTGAGATTCTGTTTACATGGGTAACCAACACAATTCATTTCTCTTTGAGATTTTGTGAAGAAAAGTGATGATGGAGCACCGAAATAAACAGGACCACAGATTTTTTAAATAGCTTTTTATTGACTAAACATATGCATGGGTAATTTTTTAACATTGACCCTTACAAAAATTTCTGTTCCAACTTTTCCCCTCCTTCCTTCCACCCCCTCCCCTAAATGGTAGGTAGTCCCATACATGTTAAATATGTTAAAGTATATGTTAAATAGATGTATACATATTTATACAGTTCTCTTGCTGCACAAGAAAAATTGGATTTAGAAAGAAGGTAAAAATAACCTGAGAAGAAAAACAAAAATGCAAGCAAACAATAACAGAAAGAGTATAACTGCTATGTTGTGGTCCACACTCATTTCCCAGTAGAACCTCAGATTTTTAAAGACTGAAATGAAACACTTACCACCCACTTCTTTTGGATAATGATCTCATCATTGTGCCATATATTTTTTTCCCTTTCAAAGCATCTATTCATCCCTAAATGATTATAGTTTAGCACCTTTCTATCCATCTTTTATCTCTTATCTTCTCCTCACTGTATGGCTACAACTCTCTTATAGTCTGTGACCAAATAACTTAGCCAACCTAAATAAACTTCTTTACATTAAGTTGTTCTGGTCCTTGGACAATAAGCTAACAATCCATTCATAAGGTTTCCTAAGCTTGGTAGGACCTAATTAGAGCTGGTGTCCCACTATCAACCCATATCACCTTCATGTAGTAGATGAGTAATAATAACAACACACTAATAAGTTATTATAATAATGATTACAATAATAATAATAATAATACTTCAATAGAGCTATGATCTCATTGATGTGAGTATCCTCCTTTGATAATATAGATTACCACCTATCTATGCCCTCTCATCCTTTGTGACTCTTGTCTAAACTCTTCCACAAATCCTATATAGAGATTCACTCAATTTGGTGAGAGCCTTCCTCTAGGTATTTACTATTATGATCAAGCCAATGCAGTAGGCTGGTGTCCATCTATCATTTCTTCTCATTTCATGACCAGCCTTCCTCCATTTTTGATCAAATTTTTCCTTTTGTCTTCTTCTTATGCAAAATTTGTCTCAGTTATATATTGGAGCCTTTCTACATCTGCCATATATCCCACTATTGCTTTTTATGTGACCAGTTAATTTGTATTTTCCTGATATTGTTGTGATTCACAAGCAATATTCACAGAATGCTGATTAAAAAATTATATATATAGTGTTTCCCTCCCCTGATGCTGAGAAAAACTTGGGGTATCGAGAGTATCAGATAATTTATCAAAGCCAACCAAAACTGTCTTTGTCTTCCTTTTTCAATTAGATCAGATCAATGTTCATCCAAAATGTCTGTCCTAGAGATATGTATCAGTGGTGTTTCTATGGACAAGGGACATACTTAGTTATTTAGATTATGGTCTATGCTGTTCTTATCCCATAGTCCAGATAATCAGCTTTCATCCACTTCATTTGCCCTTTATGGATTGTTACTGCAAACTCTTCTGAGTCATTGTGATTGTCATTTTGGAGACTGCAGTGGCCTTGCCCACTACTGGTGAAATTCTTGCCTGTTTCAGCTACTGAAATGAGAATTTCAACAGCATCTATCTCTTTCTGAGTCCTGGATTTGGAGTCAATAAGACATGAGTTCAAATTCTCCCTCGAATATGAATTAGCAAAGTAGACACAAAACACTTGACATCTCTGAGGCTCAGTTTCTTTATCTATAACATGAGGAAGGGAATCCTCCAAGATCCTTTAATTCAAAGGACTGTGTGATACACTCTACTGGGACAACTCTCCAAGTCCTTGCATGAAAATTCCTACTCTTGATGCCTTGTTGAGGTAAACAAATGACTCTATGGGCCAAAGAAATATCTCAGCAGATCTCGAGATCTGATAAGTTCTATCAATAGTCATTATACCTAAATGTAATGAGTATTATATATTAAACAGAAATACAACAAAGCCATGCAACTATTTTCTAAAGTCTTTTCACTGTAATTCAGAGAACTAGAAAATGAAAACACTATCACTACATTAGAGCTAAGGAAAAAGCAAAATATCCATTTTTTAGTGTCCCGCTTTTTGGGAATTAGGGCTGTTTATGAATGTCATTCATATTTTCCTTGTATTTCCCATATGCCATTTCTTACCTATTGTTTTGTATTGACATCTTTTGTATGAAGGCCTTCTCTTCCTACTAAGTTCCCCGAGAGCATTTATTGACTGACTCTTCATAGAATTATGGGATTTTTGGAGTCAGAAAGCATTTTGAGAGATAGTGTGGATGAGTGGGATGAGAATTCAATTAGAAATCTAGAGTTCTAACCCTCTACTTCCAACTATCTGTATCACTGTTCAGGTTTTCTCACTTTGCTGTATTTTAGCTCTTGGAGTTATAATGAGATGAGCTAATTAATTTCCAAATCTATTCCAGCTTTAATAATCTGTAACTCTTCCACCTCCTTCATTTTATAATAAAGGAAACTGAGACATAGAATCTTGGCACACTACACAGTTAACAGTAGAAGGGAACCTGAACCCATTTTCCTATCTATTCTTTTCTACTAGAACTGGAGTGCTTAATCTGGGTGTAAACTTTCTTTTAAATATTTGATAACTGTATTTCAGGTACAGTTAGGTGGCACAGTGGATAGAACCCTAGGTTTGGAATCAGAAAACTCATCTTCATAAGCTCAAAGTTGAACTTAGACATTTCCTAGCTATGTACCCTGGCCAAATTACTTAACTCTGTCTGTTTCCTTATCCATAAAATGGGCTCCACTCCAATACTTTTGCCAAGAAAATGCCAAATGGGGTTACAAGAGTTGGACACAACTGAGCAACAATAAACTTTATTTCAGTATAATTGGTTTCCTTGGTAATCCTATGTATTTTATTTTATACATTTAGGAAGGAAGGAAACAAACATTTAAAAGCTTACTATGAAGAACTTTATACATATCACAATTTTTAAAATTTAAAATGCAAATTATCTCAAATTACAATAACAAACACTAATAAATCTCAATTATTATCTCAGATACAAATTTTCAAATTATAAATATTCTAATTTGATCTTTACAGCAATCCAGAGTAGCCACTATTAAAATCCTCATTACAGTAGCTGAAACAAGCAGAAAGCAGTGAAATGACTTGCCCAGGGCCTCACAGCTAGTGAATATATGAAGCAAAATTTAAACTCAACTTTTAATGATTCCTAGCCCAGTCTTCTCTCTATTGTGTCATCCAGCTCTAATTAAAAAAAAAAATGTTTTGAGAAGGGGACTATTGACTAGATTTTCAAAGGGTCTATGACACACGAAAAATTGGGAATCCCTGCATTGGATCATACTGCTTGATATAACTGTATATAGGAGCAGCTAGGTGGCACAGTGGATAGATCACCAGCCCCGAAGTCAAGAGGACCTGAATTCAATGGTCTCAGACACTTAACACTTCCCAGCTGTGTGAACCTGGGCAAGTCACTTAACTCCAATTGCCTCAGCAAAACAAAAACAAAAACAAAAACAAACAAACAAACAAAAAACAACCCAAAACAACCAAAGCAAAAAAAAAAAAAAAAAAAAAAAAAAAACCAAACAAACAACAAAAAAAAAAACAAAAAACAAAAAACAAAACAAAAACAAAACAAAAAACAAAAAACAAAACAAAAACAAAACAAAAAACAAAAAAGAACCCTGTGTATAGAAAAAGTTCTGACCATGAAGTTCTCATACTCAAGTCTTCTGGGACAATATACAAATGTCTTTCCTGGACATTTAAAGATTTCTACAATTTGGCTTCTAGCTACCTTTTCAGCAATCCCATCTTACTATCTTGTTCACAAAAACAGAGCGTATAGTTGTTGATGTTGTTCATCCTGCACTCTTGAAGATATCACAAAGATGATATCTTGACTTGTATGTGAATTAGATTTGACTTTGACATAATTATGCAAAGTCATCAGCCCCAGTCTTGCCTCCAGAACAATAGGGGTCATTTGACAAGACAAAAGTGGAGAAGACTGGCGATGGTCCTGGAGGCAGTAGGAGACTTGACCTTTTAAAACTAAAGAGCTAAAGCCTTTTCCAGATTTCAATTTGTCTGAAGCATTCAATGATTTAAGATGAGATTAGAATTGAGGTAAAAGGTGGTCTAGTTGCCCTTCACAAGAGAAATAATCTGGGAGGGAGAATTGCATACAGTTATTTACATGTGGTCTCCCCTATTAGATGGTGAATGTCTCAATGTATTCTACCATTTTTGGTGTCCTGATGCTATGTGGTTACTCAATAAATGTTTATTGACTCACTGCCCTTTGTATAATTTGTTTTGTTTATATATATTTTACATAATAATAATGAAAACACATGCACAAATCTACATGGATGTATAGATAAACATGTCATTATTCTCAATTGACTGCCAGTGCCTTGAACACAAGAGGTACAGATTTTTGGTTTTTTATCTCTAACCCTTAAAACAGTGCCTGGTACACAGTAGGTGTTTAATGAATGGTGGATTGTTGATTGTCTGATCTTGTCTCCTTCAAAACCATGATTAGTTTCAAAATCACAGGCCACCTTTCTGCTTTACTCTTTCCCCTTCTCCTCCCTTCTCCCTCCCCTCCAACCCTTCTTGCTCATGCATCTATTTAAAACTAATAACAGCTTGAACAGGAAACATAAAATCACTATGAAATCAAACCAGACCTGTTCCAGGACCTCAGAGAGTGCTCTGCATCCTCAGCTCTGCTGAGCTATTTGCTATGTGCTATAAACATAATGGCCAGCTCAGTCAGAGGCCCAGCTGGAAAGCTCTCGGGACAGATCTGTCCCTGGTTGAAAAACAGAATAGCTTGTAAAAGTTTTATTTTATTTTATTTTATTTTTTTCTTTAATATTTTCTTGCATCCTCAGGCACTCCTTCCCCTCTGCCCTACTTAGCTAGATAGCTGGAGTCTGCTAGGAGCAGTGATAAGGGAATAATGACTTTTTCCATTTATTATTCTTAATGAATAACAAATTATTCTAATAGCATTTGCTATTCACTTTTTTGAGAAATCACTTAAAACAGACTTTCTCCTTTTGCTTTGTGGATGACATCAATTTTTTTTTTTTTTCCACCAAAACCCAAACAGTGTCCTAAATCATGTCAGGAGAGCTCCCTTTGTCTTTCCTAGGCCCTGCATGCATCTGAATGAAGGCCTTGTGCCATAACTAGCCTTTCTATAGATTTCTTCCATGTGCTCCTACTTACTTCTTGATACTCTAACCACATAACCTGTATCCACTCATTTCTCAAGTTCCCCTCCTCCCCAAATTCTTTCAATAATGGATAGAGCAGTGGAGCTCTGGCTTCAGACATTGGCTGGGAAAGCCACTTAACTTCTGTCTCAGTTTCCTTATCAGTAAAATGAGTGGTAATTCAGTGATGCAGTGGATATAATGCTAGCTCAAAATCAGGAGGACCTGAACTTAAATGTTGATATTTACAGCTGTGTGACTCTGGACAAGTCACCTACTATTTGCCTCAGTTTCCTCATCTGTAAAATGAGCTGGACAAGGAAATGACAAACCACTCCAGTATCTTTGCCAAGAAAACGCCACATGGGGTCACAGAGTCAGACATGATTGAACAACAATAACAACAAAAATGGAGATAATGTTAATATCCACATCCTGAATTATTGTGAGGATCATACGAAACTGCTTGTAAAAAACTTTGTAAATCTTATAGTGCTGTCCAAAAGCTAGCTTTGACCATGATTTCCTATCGTCAACCCAGGATTTTTGGACACTGTAATTTGGCTTTAAGTAGCTTAGGTTTGTAGAAATCTTACAGGCGTGTGAGTCACTCTGAGAGTCAAAGCCCTAGATCTGAAAGGGTTCTTAGGGTTCATTTATTTCTGAGATTCTTAAGAACCTGGCATCCATGAATTTTTTAAAATTATATTTGAGGATCATTTATAATGCTATTTATTTTATTCTAAATATTTAAAATTGTCCTGAAAAGCTTCTTCAGATGGCCAGTGTTCCATGCCATGCTATGACTGGAAAATAGGCTGAAATTCTCGAAGTTTAGAAAGGTAGGCTGAAGACAAACTCTGGGGGTCCTTAAACTCCAAGCTCAAAAACTTGTATTTTATTCAAGAACCAATATTCTTTCTCTGTATCTCTCTCTCTCTCTCTCTCTCTCTCTCTCTCTCTCTCTCTCTCTCTCTCTCTCTCTCTCTCTCTTTCTCTCTACACACACACACACACACACACACACACACACACATACATTGAGGAGGGTATGATTAGATTTATATTTTAGAAATACTCTGTTGGCAGGATGAATTATAAATGGTATTTGTCATAGAGAAGATATGACAATGCAGTTCAGATACAACTTCATCAATCAATAATCATTTATTAAGTGCCTTGTATTAAGTACTAGAATATAAAGAAAGGAATAATACATTCAATGGCCTCAAGGAGCTCACAATCCAATGAAGGAAAACAGCACATAAAACGAAACCATAAAAAGGCCAGGGGAGAGGATATCCACAGTGAGGCCATTATCAAATCCTGTGGGCGTCAAAGAGGGAGGAGAAATGATCCCAGGAGGTGAGTATAAGAGTTGAATTTATGTCACTAAGTGATGAGTTTCTGGAGATCATGAAATCCAAGATTAGTCAGGTGGGAAATGATGAGGTAAATTCCCTGAGTGCTCTCCTTAAAAGGGGGAGGAATCTGAGAGGAGATCTCTGCTATCACCTCTGCCACTCTGAAATCCCTGTCCAATCTATCTCCTTGCTCACTCTCCAAGTGAAAAACCTCAGTGCTGTAGAAGCTTTTAAGAGATATCTACTTGCCATTCTTGATTCCATCCCGTGTCTCTAAATCTAGTATATCTTTAGTGCATATATGCACAAATATATTGATAATAATAACAATAATAATAGCATTTATGTGGCATTTTAAGGTTTGCAAAACATTTTTAAATTATCTTATTCTATTTTTATGACAATTCTGGGAGGTAAGATGTTATCTTTATCCCCACTTGACAATTAAAAAAAGATAGAGCGACTTACCTAAAGTCACCTAAGCTAGTAAATTATCTGGGGTCATATTTGACTTCAGGCCTTGCTCACTTCAGGCCCAGCACTCTAGTCTGTACCTCTTCCCCCAGATCTAATAGTCCAAACATATTCATGAATTGCAAACATAGTGTTTACCTGTCTGATGCAAGTGTTATGTATTTTGAAAGATTTAGTTTCCAGAAGAAGATACAAATACGGGTTTCATTTGTTCCACAAGTTTTCACTGAGTGTTTACTTCCTGCAGAAGAAAACATGGATGACTTGTAATTTCTGCAATTGGAGAAGATATCTTCATCTCTGTGGGTCACCTACAGTAGAGTGTAAGATATTATGTGTAAGTCAGCTAAAATGAATTTCTGAGGTCATATTTATTCAAAGTATATTTTACAGAAGAGAAAACTTAGTCACAGAGAAGGAACCTACTTGATGAAATTTAAATGTTAACCAATCTCAGAAGTGTCCTCATTTGGCCCCAAATCCAGTGCTCTTTTGCTGAGACTTCACTATATCCCATTACTTCCAAAGTAAATTTCGAATATCTCTAAAAGATTTGGTCAACTCATTCTTTGATATAGAAGACAGATAACAAGGCAGGCAGGCAGGCCTGCAGTATAATCAGTTATAATTATCTAATATCAACCCAATCTAAAATTTTGGGGGACCTTTTCTATGTAGGAGGCAGTGAAGATAAGGTGGACCAGATTAGATAGGACCATATTATCTTGGAATCACAGAATTTGAGAGTTGCAAGGGGCTTCTGTGTTTAGGTAGTCCCATTCCTACATAAAAGGAATCCCCACAATAACCAAGTTGATAAGTGATCATCCAGATCCCATTCCTTCTGAGTCATTTCATTTTTGGATAACTTGAATTGAATGGGAGTTTTTCATGACATCAAATATTTTCATGACATCTTGTAACTTCTATGCATTATTTTTCATCCTTCCCATTGAAATCAATTGGAACACCAGAACTCCAGATGAGTCTGATCAAGGACAGAGTATAGTGGGATAGTCAGTCACCTATCTGTTCTTGGAAGCTATCTCCTTATTGCAGACGAAGTTCTTGTTAGGTTTATCAAATATCTCATGACACTGAAGAACCTTATTGAACTTATAATTCAGTAAAATTCCCCTATTCTTTTAAGAATTGCTTCCCTCACTTTAGAAAATTTCGCTATCGAATTTCATCTTACTAGATTTATCCCAGCACTATACTTTGCCAAGATTATAGAGGACAATAAGTCATATATATGGATCTCTCTATATATCTATATCTATATCATCGATCTATATATCTCTATATGATTAAACATTCTCAACAAATTCGATTGATGGTCTGAATCTATTAAGACAAAATTTTATAGAAGTAAATGCAAATTCCCGTGCTTAGGTTAAAAAAATCAATTGCACAAGTAAGAATAAGTGTAGGCTTATGAGAAAAAGTTCAGGTGAAAAAAATCTGGGCCTTTCATTTGACAGTGACCTGACAACCAAAAGAACTAACACCAGGAGTATAATGGACCCATCTCAAACTGCCTCATGAAAGCCAACTGTCAAACATTCAGTGTGAACATTTATATTTCAAGAACCAGCAAATCCTACAAATCAGGGAGTGATTGATTCTTTTGTTGATTGTCTAGACTTAAGAATATGATAGAGAAAATGTGAATAACATAGATTTAAAATTAAAAGTGTAGTGTGGGAAAAACTTTTTTTTTCATCTAGCCAGTTCATCATTTCCCAGCACATGCTGGCTAACATTATCTTAGATTGACTTAGTAGAGATGAAGGGAATTGATAGTTCTGGTGTACCTTGCTGAACTGGTTAGATCACATCTAGAGTAGGGAGCTAAATCTTGTTGCTTCTCTCTCTCTAATCTCTGTCTCTGAATCTCTTTCTCTCTCTCTCTCTCTCTCTCTCTCTCTCTCTCTCTCTCTCTCTCTCTCTCTCTCTCTCTCTCTCTCTCTCATAGTCCTCTCCCCCACCTTATAAAGCAACCACTCTAGTTTGGATTCTTATTATTTCCCAGGCTATTACAACCTTCTCATCCCCATTTGATCTCTACCTAAAATCTCTCATGATTACTGTCCATCCTCCACATAGTCAAGTGATTTTTCTAAAGTACAAGTATGAGAGTGTTACCTTCCCCCATTGATGAACACCACTAAGTCCCTATCACCTCTATGATCAAATATAAATACCTCCTGACATTTAAATCTCCTGATAGCTTGGCTCCTTTTTTACCTTTCCAGTCTTCTTAGATGATACTGCCCTCTGCCCTCTGTACATTTTGTAATCTACTCAGTGTTCTGCCCACACTACGTTCCATTTACCTTCACTGAGTTTTTATCCTGGCTGTTCCCCTTGCTTAGTAAGTAAGTCTTCCTTTAATACTAGAATCCTTGGTTTTTCCCTTAAGATTCAACTTCTGTAGAAAGCCTTTTCTGATTCCCATAGCTTCTAGTGCCCCCCAAATTCCTTATATTAATTTTGTTTATATTATGAATATATTTATATGTGTTTATATTAGAATTGTCCATTAGAATCCCAGGTCCTGGAACATAAGAAATGCTTAATCAATGATTGTTGGCTGACTAACTGATTGATTGAAGGGCTGTCATGAGTTTGGGACGTTAGAATTGTTTTAAGTAATCCTAGAGAATGGAACTAGAAGTCTATCTTGATATACTGTTGGATCTATGGTCTTATCTATGTAGATGCTCCCTCTCACAAGGAGCATCACGATCTATCTTGGAAATTTATCCATCTTGTATGACTCATATTTATGTCCTTAAAAAAAAAAATCTTCCTAGAGGAATCTAATGGACATTCTGGATGCTTTTCTCTCTAGCTCTTGACCTCGGGAGTACCCAGTGAGCACACACAGACTATCCATCCATTAACTTTTTTTTTTTTCCTGAAGCTGGGGTTAAATGACTTGCCCAGGGTCATACAGCTAGGAAGTGTTAAGTGTCTGAGTCCAGATTTGAACTTGGGTCCTCCTGAATTCAAGGCTGGTGCTCTATCCACTGCGCCACCTAGCTGCCCCCCATCCATTACCTTTTGATCTCATTATACCAACCTTCTTTCCCTCTACACCTCAAAGATAGCATCTGCTATTCCTCTTGTCTTATATGCAATTTTCAGTGATAATGTATTGCAACTAATTCATTCCCATCACTTATCTCTTTAAGACCTCTAGGTAGCCTTCAATCTTTGTCCCAGGGGTCTTACCCTTTATTTTCCTCTGTGCACTCAATGTTCCAATAACACTGGCTTCCTTGCTGTTCCTTGAATACAACATATGCCCTCCCATCTTCATATCTTTACACTGGCTGTATTTCATACTTGGAATGCTCCAACTCTAACCTTTACCTCTTCATTTCCTTATTTCCTTTAAGATCCAGTTCCTTCAAGATCCATATAATCGATGGAGTTATTATAAGATCATAATTATAATTATATTATTGATTATAAGAGACAATGTTGTTGTTGCTCAGTCAAGTCCTTGTCTGAGGTTTTCTTGGCAAAGATACTGGAGTGATTTTCCATTTCCTTCTCCAGCTCATTTTATAGATGAGGAAACTGAGGCAAAAAGGATCAAGTGACTTGCCCAGGGACACATAACTGAGTTTCTGAAACAGTTTTTGAACTCAGATCTTGCTGACTACAGATCCTTTGCTCTAACCATTGTGCAACCTTGTGTAGTATGCCTACATAAAAAGAAGTGCTCTACTTTATGAGCCAAGCAGAGTAGCTCAAAAGAGATGTTCATATTTGTACCCAACTTGTGCCCAACTTGTGGTAGAGCTTTCCAAGCTCACATTGGTTTGATTAACCAGTTGGATACTCTATCTTGATCCCAACATAGCTATGTCATTTGTTCTTCTTTCACCAACTATAGGGGATCTTTCTCAGTCCTTCCAGCTACTAACACTTCACCTTTCAGTTTGTTCTCATCTTGCATGTTTCCATTTATTTATAGAAGTCCCTGAGGCCAGAGCATCTGGGTTCAATTTCTGCTTTTAATGCTTACTACTTTGGTGATTTTGGAGAAGTCACTTAGCATCCCAAGGCCTAAGCTTCCTTATCTAGAAAATTAAGGGGTTTGATGTCTTTTCCAGTTATCTCTTTATCTTTTTTTTCTCCCAGGATTTCACTTTTTATGAACTCCACCTAAATAGTTATAATCTTTAATTCACTTTTAATAAGAACAAATGGCATATAGTGATCATCAACTTCCTTTCCTTTCTTTCACTAAAAACCTTATAAGTTTATTTATCAATTTCTTTGACCAATTTGATTTACTTAGCAATTGTCTTTTCTATTCTTATTCTGACTAACAACTTGCCTTTTCTCTTTTCTTTTCCTTTAAGCTTGTTCTTTAGATGCATTCTCAATTATTTTCTTTCTCTAAGAGTTAGTCTGTCTTTAGATTGAAATCCCTTTCTCTTTTATCTCAAGCTTATTTTTTCAGCTTTTTTTCTGAAATTCTATCAAATCTCCCCAAAATTCAATCCCTAGCTCTCTTCAACAATACAAATCCCTCTAAATCACTTTCACAATTTCCTCCAATTTCTTATTCAGTTCAAGTTTTTCTTCATTTTTTTTCTCCCACAACTTCCTCCTACAGAAGAAATAAGATCTATCTCTGTTTCCTAATTTTATAGGTGAGAAGAAAGGGGCCCTGAATGTTTACATGACTTGACCTCAGTCATATAACCAGTCAACCAATGGACAACTTCTTGTTGCCTTTCTGTCAGGTTGGTTCCCACTTGCTCACCCCAACATGCTTTTGAAATCTATTATGTGAGACATGTTTCTGTCTGAAATGTTTCATTAAGACACTGGGTTTTAAATAGGTACATTACAGAATGAAGACCTTCCATTTCCCATGATCCTGTTGTGTCCTTTAGTGAAAATGAACACACGGTGTAGGACAGATGTTTTGGATTAGCACATTACATTATGCCAAACAGCTACAATTTGGAATATGGGTGGGTGCTTGCCTTAAAATACATGGATTATGCCATATTTTGCTGACATGAGTTTGAAGGCAGGGTCTGGTCCTTAACCATAAAAGGGAAATCAAGGTGACATTTTGTCTCTGAAGAAAAACTGGTAAGATATTTAGTGATTAAAAAAAAAAAAAGGTAGTGATGATGATGATAAATAGCAATGTCAGCAATGATAGCAAAGCAATGACAGATTTTATAGTTGCTCACGGTTGCTTCCATTTGAAGGATTTCTCCACATTATGTGTATCTGAGTCAGAGCCAGGAATAACATAACCTCTCTCTCTCTCTCTCTCTCTCTCTCTCTCTCTCTCTCTCTCTCTCTCTCTCTCTCTCTCTCTCTCTCTCTCTCTCTCTCTCTCTCCTCTCTCTTTCTCTCTCTCTCTCTTTCTCTCTCTCTCTTCTTCTTTCTCTCTCTTTTCTTCTCTCTCTCTCTCTTTTACTCTCTTTCTCTCCTCTCCCTTTCTCTCTTTTCTTCTCTCTCTCTCTCTCTCTCTCTCTCTCTCTCTCTCTCAGCATAACTAAATTATGCTTCAACTTTTTGCCTCCTTTATTTTGGATTTAATTTTGTTGATAAGTGTTTCTTTTAATATTATAATTTTAAAATAAAGTCTGGACAGTTAATCTTAGTTAAGAGATAAAAACTAACCTGACTATAAAGCAAAGAAGTTATACTCTGATTTCTCTTTCTCTCTGTATCTTTTTTCTGTCTGTCTTTCTAATCTCTCTTTCTCCTATTTTGTCCCTCTCTCTATGTCTGTTTTCTTTGTCTCTTTGTCTCTGTGTGTCTGTCTCTGTCTCTTTCTATCTCTCTCTCTGCCTCTCTCTTTCCCTCCCTCCCAAGGAAAATTACTAGGAACACTTTCTATTATAAATTGTCTCTGGGACTCCAGGTTTTAGCTGAGGGCTGTGGTTTCATAAAACTCAGATTTAGTATGCAGCCTGAAAATCTAGCCTGACCTCATTTTACAGATAAGGGAACTGAGGTAGACAACTATTATGGGACTTTCTCAAGATCACAAAGATTGTAAAAAGAAACTGATTTCAAATTCAGAATTCTTTCCCCAATATGAAACAGTGGGAGCCATGTCTAAAATGGCTCTGTCTTTTACTATCTGTGTATCCTTGGGCAACTCATTAAACCATATAGACCTCAGTTTTCTCCTCTGTAAAATGGGGAAGGTAAACTAGATGTTCTAGAAAATCCCTTGTCTTGCTAAATCAGTGACAGTCTTAGTTGTTCCAAAACATAATATTCAGACATGTACTGGATCATAGGAAAGGCATTGGATCTGGAGTGAGAAGAATTGAATCTGAAACCAGCTAAAACATCGACCTATGGTTACTCTAGGCAAGTCATTATTGCCATCTTCCTGCTTCATAGAATGTTTGGTTCCATAGGCCATTTTTGTTATTCATTCATTTCAGTCATATCCAATTCTTTGTGATCCAATTTGTGTTGTTCTTGACAAACATCCTGGAGGAGTGTGTCATTTCTTTGTCTAAAACATTTTACAGATGAATAAACTGAAGTGAATAGGGATAAGTGACTTGTCCAAGATCACACAGTTAGTATCTGAAGTCACATTTGAATTCAGGTCTTCTTGATTCCAGGCTCAGCGTTCTCTCCACTGTACCACCTAGCTTTCCCTTGTAAGTCACTAATAATCCTCTTTCCTAGTTCAATAGTAATAATGAAAACACAAGATCACCATCCCCATATCTCATTCTATTGCTTTAGAACTCTTTGAGCTTCTGTTATCAACTCTATCTGCTGGGGAATATGCTATCATTCTCTCCAATCTG
Source organism: Sminthopsis crassicaudata (assembly GCF_048593235.1). NCBI lineage: Eukaryota > Metazoa > Chordata > Mammalia > Dasyuromorphia > Dasyuridae > Sminthopsis > Sminthopsis crassicaudata. The sequence continues at coordinate 31,862,607 of NC_133621.1, read as the reverse complement.
AAAACAAAGCAAAGGATAATTACAGTTATATTCAAAGAATTGACATTTTCTAACTCTGTGACTAGATAGATAGATAGATAGATAGATAGGGACAGAGATAGATAGACAGAGAGGGAGATGCAGAACACAGAGACAGAAACAAAGAAAAAGTGAGACAGAGAGAAAAAGAAAGACCAAGAAACACACACACACACAGAATGGGAACACAATACTTGTTTATTCATCATTCATTAAAAAGCCTAAATGAAAGATAACTTTGCAGGTGTGAAATATTAATGTATCAGAAGACAACTTTTTTTTTTTTGCCTGTTGCAAAGTTTTTATTTTTTTTTAACTTATATAGTGTTTTATTTTCTCCAAATGACATGTAAAAGCAATTTTAAACATTCATTTAAAAAACTTGGAGTTCCAAATTCTCTTTCTTCCACCTCAACAAACTTCCAGCCCTTGAAAAGGCAAGCAATTAATGAAGGTTATACATATGTAGTCATACAAAACATTCCATATGAATTATGTTGTTAACAAAAAAGACCAAAAATTCAAGAAAAATAAAGTTTTTTAAAAGTATGCTTCAATTTATATTCAGACACTATTAGTTTTTTTTTTCTTGGGGATGGATAATTTTTTGATCATGAATGCTTCAAAGTCGTCTTGGATCATTGTATCTCTGAGAATAGCATAGTTGTTTGTAGCTAATCATATCATATTATTGTTACTTTGTACTCAATACATTTCACTTTGTATTAGCTCGTGTAACTCTTTCTAGGTTTTTCTGGGTGTCCTAGGCTTAATATTTGTAGTATTCTATTGTAATCACACAGAACAATTTGTTTGGCCTTTTCTAATGGATGGGAATAGCCTCAATGAACAATTCTTTGACATTAGAAAAGGGCAGTCATATATATATATATATATATATATATATATATATATATATATATGTTCTTTTCCTTTTTTAAAAAAATTCTTTTGAGATACTGACCTAGTAATGGTGCTGTTAGATCAAAGGATATGATTAGTTTTATAGCTCTTTGGGTAAACTTCCAAATTGCTCAAAAGAATGGTTAAATCAGCCCACATTTCTACGAATAGAGCATTTTCCTCACATTCCTTCTAACATTGGTCATTTACTTTTTCTGTGCTATTGGTCATTTTAATAGACATAAGATAGTACTTTAGAATGGTTTTATTTTATATTTTTTTAAATCAATAATTATTTAGAGCATTTTTCATATGACTATAGATAGCTTTGATTACTTCATCTGAAAACTTTTCATATCTTTTCATCACTTATCAGTTGGGGAATGGTTCATATTTTTATAAATTTGACTCAGTTCCCATTTGAGAAATGAGATCTTTATCAGAGAAACTTGTTTCAACTTTTTTTTTCACAGTTAGACTTTCTAAATTTATTTTCTTCTATCCTATTTTCTCACCACCTTGTTTATTCCATTCTGTCTCTCCTTTCACCCTATCTCTCTTCAAAGGTGTTTTGCTTCTGACTACCACCTCCCTCAATCTCCTCTCCTTTTTATCACTTTTCCCCCTTTTCTTATATTCCTTTCTACTGTCCTGTAAGGCAAGATAGAGTTCTATATCCAATTGAATGTGTGTGTGTGTGTTATTCCCTGTTTGAACCAATTCTAATGAGAGTAAGATTCACTCACTGCCTTCCCTACTTTTCCTTGCCTCTTTCATATGAGATAATTAGCTCCATTGTACCTCTTCCTTACTTCATTCCCAATGCAGTCCTCTTTTTCACATCCTTGATTTAATTTTTATATCGTCCTTTCATATTTAACTCATACCTGTGCTCTTTCTACATATACTCCTTATAACTGCCCTAACAATGAGAGGGTTTTTTTTTTTTCGAGTTACAAGTACCATCTTCCCATGCATGAATGTTAACAATTTAACCTTATTTAGTCCTTTATGATTTCCCTTTCCTGTTTACTTTTTTGTGCTTCTCTTGAGTCTTGAATTTGGAAGTTAGGTTTTCTATTCAGATCTGATCTTTTCAGCTAGAAATCTTGAAAGTCCTTTATTTCATTGAATGTCTATCTTTCCTCTAAAGGATTATAGTCAGTTTTGCTGGTTAGATGGTTTTGGGTTGTAATCCTAACTCCTTTCCTTTTTGGAATATCCTATTCTAAGCTTCTGAAGCTTTAAAGAAGAAGCAGCTAAATCCTATGTTATCCTGACTATAGCTCCACTATACTTGAATTGTTTCTTTCTGATTGCTTGCAATATTTTCTGCTTGACCTGGAAGCTATAGAATTTGGTTATTATGTTCTTGGGAGTTTTCATTTTGGGATATCTTCCAGGAAGTGATTGCTAGATCATTTTAATTTCTATTTTACTCTCTGGTTCTCGGCCAGTTTTCCTCAATGATTTCTTGAAAGATGATGCTTAAGCGCTTTTTTTTTTTTGGATTATGGTTTTAGGGTAATTCAAGCATTTTAAAAATTATCCCACCTGGATCTTTTTCTAAGTCAGTTATTTTTTTCCAATGAGGTATTTTCTTTTCTTTTCTTTTTCATTCCTTTGCTTTTATTCTGTTTTTTTTTTCTTAACTTCTCATAAAGTCATTGAGCTATTTGCTCAGTTCTAATGTTTAATGAATTATTTTCTTCAATGATTTCTTGTACTTCTTTTTGCATTTGGACAATTCTGCTTTTTAAGGTGTTTTTCTCATTGGTATTTGCACTTCTTTTTAATTTTTGGTACAGTCTATTTTAATGTATTTTGAGTATTTTTGTGTGTGTGTGTATGTGTGTGTGTCTCCTTTACCAAACTACTGACTTGTTTTTCATGATTTTCTTGCATCACTCTCATTTTTCTTCCCAAATTTTCCTGTATTTACCTTATGTGATTTTAAAAATCCTTTTTGAACTCTTCTATGGCCCAAGACCAATTCACATTTTTCTTGGAGGTTTTGGATGTTGGAACTTTGCTTTGTTATCTTCTTTTGACTATGTGTTTGCTTTAATCTTCCTTGTCACAGTAACTTTGGTCAAAATCTTTTTTTTTTCCAGTTGTTTGCTCATTTTCCAGCTTATTTCTTGACTTTTAACTCTTTGTTAAAGTGGAACCCTGCTTCCAAAGTGAAGTGTGCAGGATGTACTATCCCAAGTTTCAGAGATTTATGCAGCTGTTTTCAGAGATATTTCCAGGGACTTGTAAATTTTTAGTTCTTCCAAGGTGATATAATCTAAGAAGAGGTGTGTTTACTACTCTCTTGGCCTGTGGTCTGGTCTGTAAGTGACCACATCCACTCTTTTTTACCCTGAATCTGTGAGAAGGATCTCTGCTTCACTGTGGCCACAAGGTCTGGTATGTTAGTGCACCTTCTCTCCCTAGGATTACACCCAGGTCTGCGACCCAGATCCAAGTATGAGCAAAACAACAGAGTCTCACCTCATGGCAAACAAAGAGACTCCTGTAATCTCCTGATGTTGTTCAATCCCCTTAAGGTTTGTGCACTGAGAACTCTGGAAGCAGCTGCTATTGATGATAACCCAGAGACTCCCAAGGCCTGCTCCTGGTTTGCTGGGGCTAAGGCTATGCTGGCTTGGCCTGTGCTGAACTCTCACTCAGACATGATACACCTTTTCTACCGACCTTCTAAGTTGTCTCTGATTGAAAAATTATTTCACCTCTGTCCTTTTGTGGGCTTTGTCACTGCAGGAATTTTTAATGAATTATTTAAAGATATTTGGAGAGATTTGGGGAGAGTTCAGGTGAGTCACTGCCTGTTGTCTGCCCTCTTAGCTTAAAGGTTTTTACGCCAGTTAAAAATATGGTATACTTATTTTGTGGGGGGAAAATAAAAATTGGCTAAGCTGCAACTTCATTCCCTATTTGTATCACTTGGGAAAACCTCTGCCCCACCAGATCCCACAAGATTGTGCAATTTAGCCCTAGGATACTGAAGAATCAGGAGGGAGGGATGAAGCTGGTGAATTGGGTCACATTAAGGAGCTATATCTGTCTGTTAAGCTTCTCATCTTGGTAAGAATCAGGTTCCCAGAAGCTAAGTTCTGGCTTGGGTCTGTAGTCATTTTCTTGGCAGTGTGGTGCAATGAAAAGAGCTCCAATGTTGAATATGGATTTGGCTCTGTCATTTATAAGCTGTACAACTTTCAACACGACCTGGGGAAGCTGGTGAATAGAGTATTTGACTTGGAGTCAGGAAGACTCATCTTCCTAAGTTCAAATCTGCCTTCAGATACTTACTAGCTGGGGAAGTCACTTAACCTTGTCTGCCTCAGTTCCTCATATCTAAAATGAGCTGGAAGATGGAAAAACCCACAAACCTAAATGGGGTAATGAAACATTGAACATCATTGTAAAATGATTGAACATGATCTTGGACATCTCATTCAATGGGCTCAGTCCTCAATTCTTTTATCCTTCAAATGAAAGAACTGCATGAGATAACTTCTTAGGTCCCTTCTATACCTAAATCTGTAATATCAAGGCCATGGAACAATCTTTCCATGATGATTTCCGGAAGATTCTCAAATGTTCAGCCTTTGGATGAAGTTGGGGAAAGGTACCATAGGAGTGTATTTTATTTTATTTTATCTATCCATTTTTTTTTTTTTTACAAATATAACCTCAATAGAGAATAACATTCTTTAAAACCCAATGGAAAAGGACATTCCTCAGTGACTTTCTAGCCTTTACTTAAAGAAAACATGGTACAACAAAGGCCTTGGAGTTAGAAGTTAGGAAAGAGTTATATTTATATCTTGGCTCAAATACTTAGAACCTATGTGACCATGGATAAGTCACATTACCTCTATAAACCTCAGGTGTCTCTTCTGTAAAATGAATTTTAAAAGAACTACAGTTCCTTTCTGATAGGAGGTATTGTGAAGATCACATTGCACAATATTTACAAATGCATTTTGGAAACTGCCAACTGCCATACAAATAACTATTATCATTACTGCTATTTACTTGAGGATGTCTACTTAAAGGAAGCTTACTACCTCCCAAGGAAGATTGAGTATCTCTCTCTTTTTATTTTTCACCTCTGCCCTCTCTCATATCCACACATATATGCACACACACAAACATATACATATATGTATTATATGCATATCCCATGGATATATCTGTGTATATCTATATGTGTGTGTACATAGTTGCATTAGTAAGTAATGGCCTATAAATTATTATACTATTTGTACATTAAATACAGAGAGATATAGGGAATTTTTCTCATTAAATGGTGATACTGCAGAAGTACTTAGCACAGTGTTTGGCACATAAGAGACATTTAAAATATTATTTCTTTTCTACATTAAATAGTCTATAATAGTGATATCATCACTTTAAGTCAACAACACTTATTAAATGCCTAGTACTTGCAAGGTCTTGTTATACTAGAGGTAGAATGGCATAATGGGTAGTATGCTGTATTTGAAGTTAGGAAGAACTGGGCTACCCCATTTTGGACATTTATCAGATAGGTGGAATCAAGCTGTCTACTGTCACTCAGACTAGTGCAGTTGCCAAGAAGGCTCAGATCAAGAAGGCATTAGTCTGACCTTTTTTTCTGGATCAGACCACTTAAAGAGAACTGAAAGCTTGCAGATGTTAGTCCGAGCTTTCCCTGACAATACTACAACACTCACTCCCAGAAAGCAGTGGGATGGCCAGCCCAAATTTTCTCTGCAGAAATGCACAGAGCTTAAGAAATTATCAAGGAGATTGTTTCAGAGAAACCTGGGACAACTTATGTGAGTTGATGCAGAGTGAAGTGAACAACACTATGACAATATCTTGATACAAGGACAACAATATGGTTAAGACAAGCATGTCTTCAAGAATTAGGACTCCAACTGGCTTAATAATTAACCAGGTTTCAGAAAACTAATGATGGAACTTATCTACTTTGTGATAGAGGTGACAGATCCAGAATTCAGAATTCCACACTCATATGTGTATATACATACATGTATTTATGTTATAGCATCTATGTGATGTTTTATTACATGTGTTATGCATATATAGTATAGAATATTACATATGTTTTTGTAATTCTAAATTCTGGATCCTTTACATCTCTATGAAGAGGTGGTAACAAGTTTATATTATGTATGTATGTATATATGCACAATATATGCACACCTTTGTGTGTGTGTGTGCGTATATATATATATATATATATACACATGTATATATATACATATACATGTATATATATATATATATACACATATGTGCACACCTTTGTGTATAATATAATATGTGTGTACTCTTTTTGGACATGAGCAATGAGGCAATTTGTTATGCTTAACTATATATATGTGTAATAGGGGTTTTGCTTTTTTTCATTCTCACTTAGATTAAGGGGGATGTTGAGGAGGGGAGAACAGAGGAAAGACAGAAAGAAAGAGGAGGAGGGTCAGGGATTTTTGTTGATTGAAAAAACCTATAATTTAAAAATATTAAGCACAATTTTTAAAAGCTTAATATATGATAAGATCTTGCTAAATTAAATTCACAGATAAATTCCAAATCTTATTTAGATGGTATTTTTTATCTTTTCCTCAACCAAATAACAATGAGAATGATAATAATAGTGGTTAGCATTTATATATTATTTTAAGGTTACTAAAAGGAGATAATAACTAAGTTTTAAGTTTTTCTCCCTGTCCTTGTCTTACTAAAATTATGAGCTACAGATGCAGGTGTAGGGGTATAGAATACAGTCAGACTTAAACTGGACAATCAGACTTAAAATCATCTGAATTTATGATCAGTCATAGAATTGAATCTGAAAGATGAGAGGAACATTTGAGATAATCTCCTAGCACTTAATAGCATATCTTGGCCAAAGTTATTATTTAATGCATACTTATTGAAATTGTACAGACTACTTCACTCCCTCTATTTTACAAGTGAGGCAACTGAGACCTTAAGTGACATCACATTTACCTAGATCAATAATATTTCTGATTCTCTTGAATTGATCTTAGGATGCATTAATCAATCTCATCATTATTACAGAAAAGAAGAGAAGACTGGGTGTATTATACTATTCTAAACCTCCACTAAGGATATATCACCAACATAAAAAATGATAGACTAGAGTGGGTTCAGAAAAATGTCTTTTTTTTCTTACTTCCCCAGTCTTTGTTCCATTTTTTATTAATCAACTGTTTTAAAACGGAGAGAAAGGAATTGTATGGGGACTAGGAAGATATCTTAGAATGCCCATGTTGTTTGAAGTCTATTTGATCAGAAAGACCAAAGATGGACAAATGCTCCTTTGGTTTGACAATATTATCAATGTGTATGACCATTTTCTGTGTCTTACTCTAGGGTAAAACTGAATACAAAAAAATTCAGAAGAGAATTTTTGTGTAATTTGGTGAAGAAGCCCAACAACAAGAGCCTGTGAATTCACAGGAAATGAGGCTACATCGGTGCTAGTATCTGTGGTTTTCTCATGTTCTCTACCAGCCTTATTCTGGGAAAAGAAAGTTATCAGGTCAATAGTACTCTTTTTTTTTCTTTTGTTTTGTTTTGTTTTTGATTCTTTGCTGCAGAAAGAGTGACGCATGCATACCAGCCATGGCCTAGGAGTACTAAAGAGACAAAAGAGATCCTAGAGAGGAATTGTTGATGAGAGCTTGGTGTCCAGGGTGGGGAGGTGATGGTAATTGGGGAGGGGGGAGAGGAACAAGGGGAAGGAGGGATGTGTCTTCTTGACACTTGAGAGAATGAAAAAAAAATAAGTTGAACTTCTCTAATATCACTGATGAAACCACATTATGATGTCACTTCTGATCACACCGTAATTCAAGATGCTGATTTGCGATAGTAGGTTTCCTTTGTGCGTACTCTCAACGTGCAGAGAATGGAAAAGACCATAAGATCAAGGGTGAGTAGGTGGATTGAGTCAAAAAAATATTTTCAACACAACAACAAATTGTAGGAGGAAGAGAAAATTCATGGTGAGTACAAAGAAAAAGAAAAAAAAAAAAGTAAATTCCTAGTATTACTGAACATGTGAAAACAAGAGTTCCTGGATTAATAGGAAGCACCTCCTTCACATCAGCATAACTTTGTGGTCCCTCAGAAGTACGTAAATACCACTAATCAGTTTACCACAGACTACCATCACAACTTCTTGGGAAATGCCACTTGAAAATCCTCCAGTCAATTGCAATTCCTTCAATCAAAATGTGCATCAATCAAATCATTTCAGAAATTCTCCAAATCTCAGCTCTCTTGTCATCAATGGTCTTCCGTCCTTATAGAGGTCATGTGGCCAGGTTTAGGATGGGGAACCTTCATGCCCTCAGCCAAATAAACTAGCCACTTTGAACGAGGTTCATCTTTGTGAAGTAGAAACCTGCTTCCTGTTTCTAAGAGAACTTTGATGGAGTGAAAGAAAAAGGTACTGGCATATTCTCAATAGAAAAGCTTGTTAAATTCTTGGTAAAATATGAATAGAGTTTTAAAAATTCAAATAGAAAATAATAGGGGAAATTGTGTATTTTTTTTCTGAACCCAAAATTACTTATGAAACTGAAGGTCCCTCAGTTCACCCACAGTATTTGCATGAGTATTTCCACCCACGGCTGCATTGTAAGAATACCACTTAAACACTTCTGTGTTAAGATATTTAATGATGAAGACCTTGTAGCACTATGAATGTGGTCATCTTCATATTCTTTGTTAATGAGGACATGGTACTTGGTTTTGAACATAGGTGACATCCCACTGAGAACCACTGATGTAATTTGGAACAGACCCCTGTAGACATGTAATCCAATGAATGCATGCACGGATTCTTTCCTTTATTATACCTGACAAATGGCCATCTAGTCTCTGCTTGAAGCTCTCCAAGGAAGGAAAATCTATCACTTCTTGAGGCAACCCATTCTATTTTTGGATAGCTCTTATTATTAAGATGTTCCCTGGACATCAACCCTACACGTATTTCTTTGCAAGTTTCATCCTAATTCTTGTTTCTGTCCTCTGCCATTCTTTACTTTTATTAATAACTTCAATCAACAGGCATTTAATAAAAATCTATTACATGCCAGGCATTGAGCTAAATGTTAGAGATTCAAATACCAAAAAGAAATAATAGCCCTCTACTGCTCTCAAGGAACATGCACTCTATTCAATTTTTGGTCCATGCTCTTCTCAACAACGAGATTATTCAGGCCAGTTCCAATGGTCTTGTGATGATGAGAGCCACACAGGGAGAGGACTGTGGGAACTGAGTGTGATCACAACATGGTATGTTCACTTCTTTTGTTGTTTGCTTGAATTTTATTCTCATTTTTCTTCCTTTTTGATCAGAATTTTTTCTTGTGCAGCAAGATAATTGTGTAAATAGGTATGTCTATATTTGATTTGCTTATTTTTAACACATTTAACATATATTGGACTACTTGCCATCTGGGGGTGAGGAAAGGGGGGCATTGGAACACAAGGTTTTGCCAGGATCAATGTTGAAAAATTATCCTTGCATATGTTTTGAAAATAAAAAAGGTTCAATTAAAAAAATGAGGGATTTAAAAAACACCCCCCCCAAAAAAATTGTTGCTCCATGGACTAGATAGATGGGTGCCTTATTCCTCGGCTTTAGAAGATCAAAACCAAGGCATTCTCAATAAACTTTGGATAAAAAATGCCATATGCCTCCAAAAAAAGAACTATGGATTGGTTATAAATCAACATATGTTATGTTCACTTTCTTTTCTGTTATTTTTTCTCTCTCCCATGGTTTTTTCCTTCTGTTGTCATTTTTCTCTCCCAACATGATTCATAAAGCAATATGTATTAAAAATAAATTAATTGATTTATTAATTAAAAGCAACAAATGAAAAATGATAGCCATTTTATCAAATTGAGACCTCTTAAGATTTTCATATTGAAACCTTAAAAGAAACTAAATTATCATTGTATGATCTTAGCTCTTACTTCAGGGTATATTAAACTTTCTGTTGTTTTCAGCAAGTAAAACACATTAACCAACACTGACTACAAAATTCAAAAAATATGCTCTATCCACAAAAAATAAAAAAATAAAAAGATCCAGAGCTAGATTTTAAGTGTCAAGTGCAAGGTTTAAAGGAGAGATGGAGTGATCAATTGGAATGAAAAGAATTGAGTTATTGAGTTCAGGAAGAATATGTCAAAAGGATTAAACCAGAAATTTTAGCCTGCCCTTGTTTGTTAAAAAGGAAATTACAAACATTTAACATTTTCTGGATCTTTCTTTTCATTTCTTTCACTTTGTTCCTTAACTGAAAAGTCCACTTTATCACTGCTTTATTTGGGGAATCTAGATAGTGCAGTGGATAGAGTACTACTAGGCCTAGAATATGAGAATATTGAACAGGAAAATGGTACACTTCTTAATGAGGCCATAGTTTATCTAAGAAGAGCCATGAATAAATAGGTAGAAACATCAAACTTGGAGCCAAGAAATATCTTCTACAAATTCCACTTCAGATGCATATTTACAGTGTGACCTGTATTAATCATTCACATGTGTTTGACTTTTTATAACCCCATGGAACATAGCTCACTAGGACCATCTATTCTCTACTCTCAAAGTCTGTCCACGTTCATGGTCCTTTCTTCCATGACACTATCTATCCATCTTATCCTCTGCCTTCCCGTTTTCCTTTTGCCTTTAATCTTTCACAATATCAAGTCTTTTTCAATGAATCCCATACTCTTATTACATGGCCAGCATATTTAAGCTTCAGCTTCAATATTTGACCTTCCAATGAGTAGTATGAATTAATTTCTTTAAGTATTGACTCTTCTGATCTCCTTGCTTGCTATCTAAGGGATTCTCAAAAGTCTTCTCTAGCACTATAATTTGAAAGCAAAATATGGATTGCTTGATTGTTATGAGTAAAATATGTGTGCAAAGTGCTTTGTAAACCTTAAAGTATTGTATAAGTTCCAGTTGTTATTATAATATAATAATAATTATCATCTAGGTAAGGGGTTTAATAACTTGGAAAAAATAACAGTGCATCTGATAATCCTTCAGACTGACAGGTAGATAGAGGGAAGAAAGGTTTTATTGGCCACAAGCTAATCTAGAATTTAGGAAGTCAATCATTCAGGCTGGAGTGAGGAGGGAATCATAATCAATAACTGCAAGATTGAAGCCTAAGCAAATCTGGGTGAAACTCAGTCAAACTGAGAAAGAATTTTGGACACAAGAATTCATTTCCAAAAATGTGAAGAGATGAGACTACTAAGATAGTTCATATAACAAGTACTTCAGACACTCCTCCTGTGGGTTAAATTGTTAGATATCAATTGCTATCTATCCTAAATCATTGAATGGGTGTTGCCTCACTCAAACTGAGACCTGTTGAAGACCTTAACTTAAAAAAGCTGAGGTCTCCCAATGCATCCAGCACCATCTCCAGTCATCCTGATTTATATCTGGCCACTGGACCTACATGAAGGAGAAAATGAAACGGGTGACCTTACATAGGCTTCTCTCACTTAAATCTAATTTGCTTTCATGTCATGGCGTCACCTCCCTGATGTCAGGGTCATATTTGAGAATGAAGGATAAACAACAATAAATGGTTAGCTGTGGACAACTTTGTGTTCCCAAGAGCTGTGATGGTTCAGTATTCCTGTTGCTGGAATTCTTCCATCTGTGCTTGAACCTGCTGCTGCTGCTGCTGCTGCTGCTGCTGCTGTTTTATTCTCTCTCTTTTATTTCACACATCCCTAATTAATATCCATTCCATTCAGTCACCCCACACAGCTCGAGAAAGACCAGAGGGAGGCAACCAGTACAATGAAGAAGAAGCTTGAGACACTGAATACAAGAATCAGTTGAAGAGACCTGAGTTCCAATCTGGTCTCAGACACTTGACACTTACTGCCTGTGTGACCCTGAGCAAATCATTTAACCTCCATTATCTGGGAAAAAAATAAGGATCTGTTGAAGTAATTGAATGTTTGGTCAGAGAAGAGAAGGTTTAAAGAAACTTCAATGCTGTCTTCCAGTATTTATCTGTCACATGAAAGAGGAATTGGGGCCCACAGGATGGAACTAGAAGCTTTGGTTTGAGATCATCACATGAGGAAGATTTAGATTGTTGTGAAGAACATACCAGTAATTAAAGCTGCCCAATCGTAACATGGACTGCCTTGGGAGATGATAGACTCTCCTCTGCTAGAGACTGTAAATAAAGGCTATATAGCCATTTGTTAGGTGCATTGGAGGGAGAAGAAATTCGAGGCAGAGGACCAACCTGGAGGTGAAAGGATGCTGCTATCTTAAACAGAAGAAAAGGGAAAGATTTTTTCTTTGTTTGTTTGTTTTTTTAAGAGTAGGTTTGGGGGTGAGGGTGGAAATAATGAACTCAGTTTTGTATATCTTGAGCTTGAGATTTCTCTGCAATATTCAGTTCAAAATGTCCAATAGGAAGTGAAGATGCAGAACTAATGTTCAGGGAAGAGATTGGAACTAAGCCTATAGATTTGTGAGTCATTGGCTTGAACATGCTAACTGATCTTATAGGAAATGAGAAGGGTATGAACGATACATAAAGAAAAGTCACCAGGGTCAGATCAGATCCTTGAGATACCCTAAATTTGTTGTTGTTCAGTTATTTCCGTCATGCCCAATTCTTCATAAACTTATTTGGGATTTTCTTAGCAGATATTAGAGTAGTTTGCCATTTCCTTCCCCAGATCATTTTATAGGTAGGGAAACTGAGGCAGACAGGGTTAAGTGGCCTGCCCAGGGTCAGATGGCTAGTGTCTGAGACTGGAAAATGAAGCTTCCTGCCTCAAAGTCCAGTGCTCTATCCATTAAACTACCTCGTTGTTCCTGACCCTATATTTAGGGGGGCTATAGTTTGGATGATGAGCCAGCAAAGGAAGTAGATGATTGGCCAGATAAATAAGAGGAGAACTAGGAGAGAGCAGTGCCATTGAAACCCAGGGAGGAGAACATGTTCGCAAGAAGAGGTGGTCTACAAAATTAAATGTAACAGAGGAGTCAAACATGATGAAATGTGAAAAAGGGGGATCTGGGAGAGAGATCACTGATAAACTTTGGGAGACAAGAATTTTCGGTGATGAAGTCAAATTACCAAGTGTGAATAAATGAATCAAAGGAGATGAAATGAAGGCAGATTTTGCTTGAAGTCTCTTTCAGGAAAAGGATCCAACAACTTCTGAGGCCCATTTCTCTTTTGGACGACTCTGTTAAGAATTTTTTTTTTCATTACAAGTTTTATTCTCAATGATTCACAAAGCTCTCTTCTGTAACAGCCCCCACTGACTTTAAAAGAAGTACAATTTCCTTTTGTAGATTAGATTCCTCTACAGATGAGGAAACTGAGGTAAGTGAATTGTGTAGGATCACACAGGTAGTAAGTGTCTAAAGTCAGATTTGAATTGAAGAAGAAGAATTTTTCTGACTCCAAACCCAGCATCCCATCTACAATTGTCCTTACCAAACAAAGGGGTAATATTTATATATTCCATAAAGGTTTATATATATCTATATCTATATCTATATATCTATATATATATCTATATATTTATATATAGATATATATAGATATATCTATATATATATACACATATACATATGGTGCGGGTTGGGGTCCCTTTAAGATTCCTTTCTAATTGCCCAACCCATGACTGACCTTGATTCACAAATCCTGGTCAAAGGTACCCTTTGAATATCTGGGCCCATCCCCCACCCTCAGCTCAGCTCCACCACCCCCCTCACCTGATCTGAGCTAACTGAAAAGCCCGCCTAGAACTTAGGGGTACCACCCATCATCTTTGGGGTATAAAAGAGGTGAGCCAGACCGCCCTCATTGCAGGAGCCCTCCCCGCCAACACATGGTATCCTTCCAGCCATGTAAGGGTCCCTGCCCGCCAGCGGCCACCTCTGGCCCTGGCGTCTTTTTAACTGAGCTTTACTTCCAAATTCCTACAATAAACCTTTTATTTATCAATCTAGGTTTTCGGGCCTGTAAATTCATTTACAGGGGACACTGTGCCTCTTGGGATTATCTATGCTCTGAGAAATGGGGTTCCCCCTTTCCTTTCCCTCATTACATATATATATATATTTATATATACATATATACATATATTATCTCTCCCATTTGATCCCCAAAACAATGTTATTATTAGGCTTTATTTATTGAAAATTAAGGATGGCAGAGATTAAATGATTTCCATAGTATTACAGGTGAATGAGAATTTGAATTCATATCTTTCTGACTCCAAATTTAGCTCTAGGTCAACTGGCTGGGGGAAACACTATCTCAAATACTTTACTCAGATGGGAGCATAGTTCTTCCCTCTGGCATTCCATCTATAGGTAAGTAACAAAAACTGTATTTCAAATTGAAAATTATCTTAGATATTAGACTCAAAAGGAAGCACTTTGGGGGCAGGAGTGTTCTATGTACTTCCCAAAGCCAGCCAACCTGCTTTCACTTTCATTCTGGGAGGAAACAGGACATAAATAGGGGCTAGGTGGTAGGAACTGAACTAACCAGTATGACTGAAAAAAGGAGAAAGCCCTTTGGCTGGCCCTCTCTTGTTTTCTCTGTCTCTCTGTCTCTGTCTCTGTCTCTTTGTGTTTCTCTCTCTCTCTCCCTCCTCTCTTTCTCTTTCCCTCTCCCCTCCCTTTATTTTCTCCCTCTCTATCTGTCTCTGTCTCTTTGTCACTCTCTCTCTCTCTCTCTCTCTCTCTCTCTCTCTCTCTCTCTCTCTCTCTTTCTCTCTCTCTCTCTCTCTGTCTGTTTCTCTGTCTCTGTCTCTGTCTCTGTCTCTGTCTCTCTCTGTCTCTCTGTCTCTGTCTCTCTCTCTCTCTTACACACACACACACACACACACACACACACACACACACACACACACACACCTGTTGTGAACAAGCTCCACTTTGTTCTGAAGAAAATAAACCCAAATTGCGAAATAACAGTTTTGATGGTAGCTGAATCCAGGGTCATATCTCCATTTGTGTAAGATTTATGACTGGTCGAAAATAAATGGTTCAGAGCTGTTTTCTTTAAGAAAGATGAATGCCCGTCACATCTCTCAGGAACAACCCTACAAAAACATAAGCAAACAAAATGGGTGATGAAGGTTAAGGTTAAAAAAAAATTTGGTAAGAAAACAGAATTCTGTTCCAAGCTCCTTTGGGGTTATTATAAACAACAGTGAGTAATAATGATTACATAAATGATGAAAAATACATTGACAGTGTCATTTTAAAACAATTCCGTTAAGAGGCTTTTTACGCACATTTTACACAGTGTGGAAATCCAAAATGGGTTTTAGACGATATTAAGGGGATTGTTTTTCAAGGTATTAAAAGCACAAAGAGTATGTGTGAAAAAGATGGAGGGTTGGTTTGACAGAATGCATCAGGGAGAACTGATTTAATTGCCTCTATTAATGGGCACTGGGAGCAGCTAATGCCTTTCCAGATTGCAAGGAGTTAAAAAGTGCTTAAATAAAAGTAAGGCTGAAGCCTGCTTATTTAACCAAAGATCTTTCCTCTATTATCTCCTCTCCCCTCCCCCTCGTCCTCTGCCTCCTTCCCATTCCTAGTCTCCAAATCCCAGAAATTCAATAGACTGGAGCAACATTGCTCTATGTTGTAGGTCTTCTTCTGGGCTAAAAGAGCTCTGAGAAAATGATTTTTTCACTGCCTTTGTTCTCTCTCTTCCACCCTGGCCACAAAGGCTTCCAGAGGACCACTAGGGGGTATAATCAAAGAAGTAAGGAAGACTTAAATTCAAATCCCTGTGATGTTGAGCATGTAACAATTATTTTGGCCTTAGTTTCCCCACCTAGCTAATGGGGATATAAATATTATTGACCCACAAGATTATTGTGAAGCTCAAATGGAAGATGTTTAGAATGTAATATAGAGAAACTAAAATATTATGAAAAGTCTATTACTCTGGAAATGTTTTGGATGATTTCAGGTATATAATCCATGTCATACTGCTTGCCTTTTCAAAGGAGTGGTGTGGGCTGAAAGGGAGGAAAAGAATTTAGAACTTAATATTAAAAAAAGAACAATTTTTTACATGTAACTGTGACATATTTCATGAAAGAAATGAAAATATATTTTAAAGGTCGATTATTATTATTTTATCATTATATTTTTTGTTTATCCTTCATTCTGTGATTCAAAGCAAAATAGATTCATTCTTTCTTTGATGTGGCCTATATAAACTGTAGAATCCTCTGCCTCACACAGTCAGCAAGAGCCCAGTCTTATAACAAAAAAGAATAAGTAAGCAAAAGCAGATGACACATTGACCCTTCCTGACCATGGACCAATCTGCATTGCTAACCCCCAGCAGGTGTGCCATTTTGTGACAGTCCTTCAGTCTGGCAGTTCTCTCCATTTATATCACTGCTGTTCTCATGAGCAGGTACTACTCCCAAGATACTTTGGATTCCTCATTTTCCTTATATCTTCTGGCATCAGAATTATCCACAGTCTGTTCAGTCTCCCTCCAAACAATGTGGGATCACTTAGCTTCTAGACCTTTTGCTACCACTAAAAGGGCTGCTACGAATGTGTTGGGTAGCAGATGGTACAGTGGATAGGGCAGAAGATTTGGAATCAGGAAGATCTGTATTCAAATGAGGTCTTAGGTACTAGACTATCTGCATGGGCAAGTCATTTAACGTGTTTACCTCAGTTTCCTCATTTGTAAAGTGAGTTGCAGAAGGAAATGGCAAACCACTCCAGTATCTTTGCCAAGAAAACATCAAGTGGGGTGAGAAACAATAAGTGAATCTGTTGGCACTACTGGGGCCTTTTTTCCTGTTTTCGATCTCCTTGGGGTATATACTCAGTAGTATGACTCTGGTTCAACAGGTATTCCCAGTTTTGTGACTTTTCTTGCATAATTCTCTATTATTTTCCTAAATGTTTTGACTAATTCATGGTTCTACCAGCAGTGTCTCAGTATGTATCCTTATCATTATTTGGAGTTATTATGATCATTGTATATAGAACTAGCCTCTAAGGCAGGGACACCTGGTATGGTTTAAGTGACCTCGGGGAACCACTGAACCCTCTCAGTGCTACGGGTAACTTTCTAAGATACTGAGTGGCCAAGAAGAAACCAACCTGCTTTGGGAGGAGGAGTTTCCTTACCCAGAGGGTTCTCTCCATCAATGGATGACAGAATGATTGGATATTTCCTGTTATTAATATGCTTCTTGTGACAGAAGCAAACTGGAAAACAAGCAAACCTCCACTGGATTGGATTTAGAGATCATAGACATTGGTCAAATTTCACTGGGTAGAGCATGCAACAACATGTCATGATTCAAACTCAGAATTCAGGGCTAAATTCAAACCTACCCTTAGATACTTAGGTTGTGTGATCCTGGATGAGTCCCTTGAATTCCATTTGCTTCAGCTTCCTCATCTCTAAAACAGGGATGGATAACAAAAGACCCTAAGGATTATCATGAGGATCAAATGAGATAATGTAGGACATGGATGTTTTATGAACTTCCAAAGAGCTTAGCACAGTACCTGGCACAGATTAAGCACTATACAAACATTTGGCACTTTTGTTCTTATTGTTGAAGTAATAGAATCTACTGTGCCCCCTAGCTGGTAGAGAATGTAGTGGACTTGAAATGAGGACAACCTAAGTTTAAAGTTTGCCTCAGACACTAACTGTGTGACATTCGGCAAATCACTTCCACTTTCTGAGCCTCAGTCTCCTCATCTGATGAGAATAACAATCAAATCTACCCATTGTGGGGTAGAAGGGGAAAACAAAGGTAAGGAGTTTTGCAATTGTGAGGGGTTGGGTTCCAGGTCCCCAGTTCTTGGTCTTCCCCACCCCCAAATACATATCGAGAATCCTTCAGCACTCCACTGCTTCCCATTTGGCCAACCTCCTGATATCTTTATGAGAACATTAACTAGGGCTAGTCTGTGACTATAGAAGCAAATGAACCTCTTTATCTTGATCTGCTCGGCACCATATTGAACTAACTACCTAAGGATAATGGTGGAAAGTACAATGAAGGGAGAGGTCAGGCAGCACAAGAGAAAATCACTATAGAAGTGTGGGACTCTGTTGCAGCTCACTTTTCTCCTTCTCAGTCATCTCAACATTGATATGTTATCCTTTTTACATTTTAGAGTATAAAACTTGTCATGGATCATTGTCACCCTCAGCATTATAGTACTAGGATATGGATTTATGACCCCAGGTGGAGACAACCCCCAAACAGGCTGGATCCTTTGTGAGTAGAATGTATTTTACTCAATGAGAGAAAATTGACACTCTCCTCCTTCCCTTCCCCATGGAGTGAAGTGAGCTGCCCATAATCCCAGTAGTAGTACAAATGGATTTCACGCTGACAAAAAGAATCTTTATTCCTGGTCTCTCCCTAATAAACAATGTGTCCTAATGAAAGAAAGCTTAGTAAATACCTACATATTAACATCCTCAACGATGCCGTTAATTAGAAAACAAATTTTATGTGTTTGTACATACTGTACTTGCTAATGAAAGCCACAGTTTTCACAACTTTCCTTATAGCTCTAAGTTCCATTTGCATCTTTCCATGAGATATCTGCTAATCTGTACTCCTTTTCTCTGGATTGTGTCAATTTCAGAAGTTATGGGTTGCAAAGACCCCAGCTTTTGGGATAAGAATTCTCTATTTGACAAAACTGCTGGGAAAATTGGAAACTAGTATGGCAGAAACTAGGCACTGACCTACACTTAACACCGTACACCAAGATAAGGTCAAAATGGGTTCATGATGTAGGCATAAAGAACGAGATCATAAATAAATTAGAGGAACATATTTAGTTTACCTCTCAGATCTATGGAGGAGGAAGGAATTTATGTTGAAAGAAAAAGTAGAGATCATTATTGATCACAAAATAGGAAATTTTTATTATATTAAATTAAAAAGTTTTTGTACAAACAAAACTAATGCAGATAAGATTAGAAGGGAAACAATAAACTGGGAAAACATTTTATAGTCAAAGGTTCTGATAAAGGCCTCATTTCCAAAATCTATAGAGAATTGACTCTATTTTTTAAGAAATCAAGCCATTCTCCAATTGATAAAGGGTCAAAGGATAGGAACAGACAATTTTTAGATGAATAAATTGAAACTATTTCTAGTCATATGAAAAGGTGCTCCAAATCATTGATCAGAGAAATGCAAATTAAGACAACTCTGAGATATCACTACACACCTCTCAGATTGGCTAAGATAACAGTAAAAGATAATGATGAATGTTGGAAGAGATATGGGAGAACTGGGACACTGATGCATTGTTGGTGGAACTGTGAAAGGATCCAACCATTCTGGAGAGCAGTTTGGAATTATGCTCAAAAAGTTATCAAATTGTGCATACCCTTTGACCCAGCAGTGTTACTACTGGGCTTAAATCCCAAAGAGATCTTAAAGAAGGGAAAGGGACCTGTATGTGCAAAAATGTTTGTGGCAGCCCTCTTTGTAGTGGCCAGAAACTGTAAATTGAGTGGATATCCATCAATTGGAGAATGACTGAATAAATTGTGGTATATGAAAGTTATGGAATATTATTATTCTGTAAGAATTGACCAGCAGGATGATTTCAGAAAGGCCTGGAGACACTTACATGAACTGATGCTGAGTGAAATGAGCAGGACCAGGAAATCATTATATACTTCAACAACAATACTATATGATGATCAATTCTGATGGACCTGACCATTTTCAACAATGAGATGATTAAAACCAGTTCCAAATTGTTCAGTAATGAACAGAATCAGCTACACCCAGAGAGAGAACTATGGGAAATGAGTATGGATCACAATATAATATTTCCATTCTTTCTGTTATTATTTGCTTGCATTTTGTTTTTCTTCTCAGGTTTTTTTTTAACCTTCTTTTTAGATACAATTTCTCTTGAACAGTAAGACAACTATAAATATGTGTTTGTATATGAATGTATATATATATGTGTGTGTGTGTGTGTGTGTGATTTGACATATACTTTAACATATTTAACATGTATGGGTCTACCTACCATCTAGGGGAGGGGGGGTAGGAGGAGAAAAGTGGGAACAGATGGTTTTGCAAGGTTCAATGTTAAAAAATTATCCATGCACATATTTTGTAAATAAAAAGCTATAATTATAAAAAAAGTTATGGGTTGAAAGTCATTCTGACAAGTGATAAGATATACCTTCAGATAGTGGGGAGGTCTGCTCAGCAGAGATATAGGTACCTGATGAAAAACAAATAGGGCCATGAACACTGGGCAAAAGTCTCATGTTCCATCATGAGAAATAGGAATGGAAGAAGTTGTCAACAATAGAAATAGAACGAAAGAAAAAAAAATTGAAGGAAAAGGGGAGCCAGCAGCTGGGTAACAGTAATTGCTTAGTCAGTGTTGCTGAGATGTTTTCTCCCCCTTAAGGAAAAGTAGCCTTAATCTCTAGAAATCATCTGATTTTGGTTATTCTCTCAGTCTTGCTGAGACAGATCTTATAGAGCAAAAGCATGCAGTTACTTCATATAGGACCACTTAAATGTGGGAATAACCTGCCTTCAGTGTTTGGGATCTCATTCTGCTGGCTTGTGTGTGTGCTACCCAGAGATCATCCCATTTGGAATGGATCCTATTTGTTCTCAGAACAAGGGAGATCTCAAAGGAGGCAGCATAGTAAAGTAGAATAAGAATTGTTTCTCAGAACAAAATATATGAGTTCAAATCCTACTTTTGAGGCTTGGTATCTGTGTGATCTTAAGCATGTCTCTTAACTTCCTGTCAAATGGTTTGGACAGAGTGGCCCCAGTGTTATTTCCAGCTTTAGGTCTCTGGGCCTACGGCCCTTGAGCAACAGTTTGATTAATCTGAACCTTTCTGAGAGTAGCAACAATACTAATTTCCCTTGTTTTTCTTGACTCTTCCCAAATTATTACATATTTCTTTTGCATATATCAGAACATACTGGGCTTCAGTAAAATATAATATTCCTTAAAGACAGGGACTTCAAGGCAGTTACCTATTTGTACCTCCAGTGCCTAGAATGGTCCTGGTACACTTAGCAGATGCTTAATCAGTGTTTATCTACTAATTAATTGGTGGAAAGAAAGCAGGGATTGGTCTGAGTTGATGAAATCACTATGGACTGTAAAAATAGATGGGACCTAGTCCCAGATTGAAGTAACAGTGCCCTCCTTTGAGTGTGTGGCTCTGAGGCTCCCTCTGTCTCCATTCTCAAGAGACACAATTGGCTGAAAAGACAGTATTTTCATTATCTGTGATTCCAGGGCAAAACCTCACAAAGGCACTGCATATTTACCAGCGTAGCATGTAACAAACTCGCTTGAACATGGATTTGTGTGCATATACCTGGGGATGGAGAAAGGAAATATATGCATTGATATACTGTATCCCTATGTCTATATATAACTGAAAAGCACACACATGAATGCCATCACTAGCCCAGTGTTTCATAAGCCAACGAAGCAGGGTTTGTTAGCATGGAGGATTTTATTTTTCTTTGTAATCTTATGTGCTTCATTTTATGTTTCAAAACATTTTTCAGAAGAATAGTTGATGGACTTTGGGAGACTACCAAAGGAATAGAGAATATCACAGAACAAAAAATTAAGAACTGATAGAGAGAAGGTATTACTTGACTCAAAATATATGCTAATTCAATACATAAAGGGTCTTAGTAGCAAAAAGGGACATATTCTTGAGGCTGTAACTAATGTGACAACTTGAAGATTATGATATCTAAAATCCATGTGATAAATTTCTCCTTGAATTTAGTTTTAGAAGAAAGTTTGCCTTTGCAAATTCATGTCCACTTTCTTTAATTTCTCAGTGAAAACCCTGAAGCTCATTATGGTTTTCTTTTGCCAGAACTGCCAAAAAACCTAGAGGCAAATTCAGCGTCTAATTGTAGTAATTAGCTCATTTCAGGTGCCTGCTAACATCAACCTTCTCTATTTCTTTGGGATGGTCCTTTCTTTGTTCTGTTTTTGCAGTGATCTCATGGGTTAGAAAGCAAGGTATCCATAACACATCAATCAATCAAATAAACAAATGCAAATAGAACATGTTTATAAATTTTAATCAAACACCATTTTCCTCACAACAGTTATCGTGATGGGATTTTTCTTGATGATTTACATTTATTTACCCTGGAATTGCTTGAGTTGGTCAAATTGCTAAGGATGGCAAAAACTAGTAAGATCCAGGTTTGGGTTGAGATAACAAGCTCTTTGAGAACATGACTCTGAGGATCTCCAGTCCCCATTTTATATAATTATCTTAACCTACAGCAATTTCATCTTTATCTAGTTAAGAACAGTGAAATGCCCTATTACATAAAAGAACTTATCCTGATTCAAAACATACTATTCTTCCTCTGTATAGTTTTTCCCTTGTCCTTGAAACTTTTTCATATTGTCCGGCCTAGTTACTTAGATCTATTATCTGGTTGATTTCTAGTTTTAATCTTTGGGCTGATTATGAGGGTGCTCTCTTTGATCCTTAGGGTGCTCTTTGGGTGACTATCTCCCTTTTATGTCATTCACAAGCTGATCCTGTTCTCCATAGACTATTTATGTGGGTGACAGACTTCTTTCTAACATATGAAATCCACAGCAATGTGGACACTCTGATATTCAATAAAAATTGTCAATCACCAAAGCCATAATTAGGAATTTTAACACCTGAAGTCAAATCAGTTGGAAGATAAGGTTAGAGGATATCCTATTTGCTAAGCACAGTTACTTTTGGAAATGGGACAGCACATTTCTCAGGGATTTGATTCTAGGCCCAATGCCATATTATAAGCAAATGACTGAAGGGTGTGTTGGTTACGGCAGGTGGGACCTAAGTGAAAGGCAGGACCCTTGGGAATGGCATCACATGACATGAGCCTGGCAGAGGAAGATGGTATATAGTGATGGTGGGCTAAAGGACCATTCTGGGAGGAAAGTACTTTCATCACCACCTCCCCTCCCTTATATGGGTGCCCTGGGACAAAATTAAACTCATGCTCCTCCAGTTATAGCTCTGCAAATCTTTTACTATATTATACCCAAGAGCTAAATTTAATATTTTGAGATCCCAAATTTTATCTATATAGGAATCACTCTTAATCACTATCTCCTTCTCTTTCTTAAGAGTTGAGGCAACATGTTTTCTATTACACCAAAAAAAAAATGCTCTCAGGAAAGACATCCTTTATGTTCCTCTCTGAATAATCCCATACAAATTACTGGTATTTATAGTGATGAATAATTGCATCAACTTAAGAGTTGCAAGAAAACAATTTTGGCATCCATTTAAAAATATCTCCTCATATTCCAATTTTATTTTACAGAATGAAAATAGGAACCCTTGTGCAACATAAACTCCTGAAGGGCAGAGATTGGTTTCATTGTTCATTTGTGCCCCTAACTACCCATCACATAGTGGGTACTTTTAAAAAATATTTCCTTGTTGGAGAAGATTGAATTTGTCAGGAAATACTGTAGGCCCTTAGAGTTCACTTATTTCTTGAACTATTTTAAGGACCACATTGATATTAACTGTTATATGTGCCAAATGGAGTTCAAAATATCAAGGAATTATGCATAATTAAGAGTTCCTGTGGAAAGTAAAGGACTTTTCTTTCACTTTTAGGGTCCAAACAGTCCAAATACCAAATAAAAACATTTAAGATGACTCTTGAGTTCTTGCTGAAAAAGTAAAGACACAAAAAATGGCCATAGGAACAGCACCATAAATTGATGTATGTTACCCTGGACTGCCTGAGCAAATCCAGGCCAGTGTACAGTTCTAAGCCTTTGACAAATTTCACTGTTGCTTTTTTCCCCCATGAAGTTTAAAATAAACAATTAACCTATTTCCAACACAGTGTTTGGTATTGATTTAATTTAGCATGTGTTATTCATCTGCATGCCTCACAACGGTTGCTTAATTGTCTAAATCTTCCCGTGTAAAGCGTTGCCTATGGAAGCTCGTTCCACGGAACACTCTTAGCAAAGTGTGGCTTACTATTTCCATAACATCTGTCTTTTCTACTATAGAACAGATTAACAATTATGCTTTTTTTTTTAATGGAAAATAAAAACCCAGGACAAAAAAAAATCGGTTTATGTTATAATAGTTCCCTGTCCCACCAGTGGGTCAGAGGTCGAGTTCATTCCCACAATGCAGCTGGTGGGATTGCCCTTTTCTTTCCCCTCTTTGTACCACAGAAGGCTGTGTTATTTCCATTAAAAACAATTGTCTGCAAGAAAGGCAACATATGCCCTCTTTACCGGCACCACCAACACCCCACTCACATGCACACACGGGCACACACACGAACACACGCACAGACACACAAAACTCCTTTCAATTGTGTTAAGCAGTAAAGCAGAAGGATTTTTTAAATTAGTGTTTTGTTTTGGCAATGGTTGCTGATGTGTTCATGTAATACGGTTTTAATCAAATCCCCAATGCCAAAGACCTTTCAGCAGCATCTTCGACTGCACTGTGCAGGGCTTATTCCACTTGAAGTGGCCACTGGGGACGTACAATTAGCTGTTCCCATGGAGAAGTTTGTTATAGTAATAAATAATAAGTAGCATAGGTAGTGATGGAATCAATTAAAGATATTGTTGACCATCTAATGGTTTATGGGAATGCTTAATAATGGACAGCAGCAAGTTTCTGACCATCTCTCCATATGCATGCTGTCTTGTAACTAAACTTTATCCAGGCAAATACAATGGTCACTAGGGTCAATATTTATTGTTTATTAGAGCCTCCTGGACACAATAATGGAATTAAAGACAATGTCAGTCCTTTGGTTAAAGAGCTGATTTTGAGAGGGTTAAGATTTGGCTGTAAATATTTGCTGCGGGCTGAAATCTACCATATGAAGCCCAAAAGTAAATTGTGTTATCAGTTTCAAAAACAATCTGTTTAGTCATTTATTTTTTTTTTCTTTCCCAATGTAAAATAGAACAATGGAAGTTTACTGGCTGAAAGGCTTTTGTGCTTTGTCTCTGGCTCCAACAGCTTCGATTGAAAAATGGAAATTTGGCAAGTGGTATGTTTGTAACGGGCTCTAAATGCTTTTGGCATCTTGACAAGAAAAAAATTAAAATGGTCAAGATACCCTGGTTTGCAAATTGACTACTGCATGCATACGGGCACTTTAGAAATGAAATCTTAGAAGAAATTTGGGTGTGTGGAATCACTGGGAATATTCAATGTTGAACAGGTATGGACTGAAATGATATTGGTGATGCAAGTGTTTTAGGAGATGGATTGAGAGGAATACAATGGTGCCCTCAGAGGTTACGGTGGGAAGAATGGCAGTACCAATAAGCATTTGGAGGCTGGCATAAATTCTTTGGTTAAGAATAACTAAAATAATAATTAAGAACATTCATTAGGGAAAACTATTTTTCATCTAATTCTTACAAAACGCATGAATTTGTGAAGGATCTCACCAGTACAGGCTATTATGAGTATGAGAACTTCCTTTTCAATCGATCTCAACTTCTTAGTAGATAAGTGAGTAGCAAGTGGTCAGGCCACAAAGTGGCCAAGTCAGTGGCCCAAGCTCACATATCTAGTAATTGTCAAAAGTGGAATTCTCAGCTCCAAACAAAACCATACTTTTGTTCTGCCCTGCTATCTCAACATTTTACAAATAACAATTATGGCAATTAAAATTATATTTGCATCTTCAAATATGCAATTCTTCTACTTGAAGGTCCCTTTAAAGTGAAAAAGAGATAGTAGACTTAAAATTATATATATATATATATATATATATATATATATATATATATATATATATATATATATATATATGTATGTATGTATGTATGAAAGGACCTGTGAACATAATCTAATAGTCTGTAAAGTTCTATATAAAAGTAATAATAATAACTAGCATTTATATAGTGTCTATTATATGCCAGGAATTATGCTAAGCACTTTGCAAGTGTTATTTAATTTTATTGTCTTGACAAACCTGGGAATTAGGTGCTATTGTTA
This sequence comes from Sminthopsis crassicaudata, assembly GCF_048593235.1. Classification (NCBI taxonomy): domain Eukaryota; kingdom Metazoa; phylum Chordata; class Mammalia; order Dasyuromorphia; family Dasyuridae; genus Sminthopsis; species Sminthopsis crassicaudata. The sequence goes on along the minus strand of NC_133621.1, from coordinate 31,836,524 downwards.
CTTTTTAGTTGAGAAAATGGAGGCAAATAGAGCTTAAATGTTTTGCTCAAGATCTGCCTGAGCCTGGATTTGAACTCAGGTCTTCCTGACTCCAGACTCATTACTCCATCCATGGTTCCCCCAGCCATCTCTTATACCACAAGCAAAATATACTGAACGACAGGAGTCTTGTCAAAATATATTATAGATTCAATAATACATTACAGAATGTATTTATTTGAAGAGCTTCAAGAAACTAATTTTGTCTCAAAATATTATTGTAAAAGTCACAGATGGGGACTCATTGGCGATCAAGAAGACTGAGCGACAGTTATTCAAATTATGTTTGCATGCTTAACTAAGGCATGATGGTAAGATCCATTCTAATTCGAACTATTGATAAGGCATAATTTTCTACCAGAGTCATGGAAGCTACAAACAATGAAGCTGTGTTTCATGTCCAGATCACCTAAGATCACACATATGTGTGTGTGTGTCCTTGAGTAAATCCCATCATTTCTCTTGCCTTCAGTTTTTTTCATGCCATGACTCTACATGTCCTCCAGATCTAAAATCAATGCAGAGATGAGTAAGGAGAAGTTTCTCTTGTTTTCCACCAAAATCAGGACACCAAGTCCTCCTAGGAGCTATGTGTAGCATTATAAGATTTTAGAACTGCACGACTGGAGGCTCATCTATTTGGAACATGAAGGATTAGCAGTCAATGTGTCTGAGTCTCCCAGTTTACTGTGAATTGGCTCTTGGACAGAACCCCAGCAGGGGAGGCCATTTTCCACATATACTCGAGGTATTCATGATCTTTGCCACATGGGCTCCACACATTGCTTGGCCTTTTTGAACCTCTCTGCCTCTGTATAGCATAAATAGTTTTCTTGACTTTAAGCAACTTTGTTAACAGCATTCAACATCCTGTTGTGTCTATAAAGGGAGCACAATTTGCTCTCCCTCTGCCTATTTTTCTTTTTCTTTGCACTCCAAAAATGAAACTTGGAGATCTTGTATACACATAGAGAGTTTTTGTGCAAATGTGATTCAGTGTTCCTGAGGGTATCTCTGTGAACCTTAACTCTGAAACAGAGAGATGCATTTTCCCTCCTCCTTTCCATGGTACCCATAATACATTGGATTGGGTATTATGTCCAATGGATTAGCTAGGCTGGGAGAGGGGAGGTACTGGGATTCACTAGAAATGAAGCAAAACACTGACACTTAGAACAAGACTGTAGCACTTGTGCCATCCACCTGCTCATTTGCCACATGACTCAGAAGCAGGTGAGCCTGTTGTCTCTGGAGAGCAGTGGGTGCCTTTGGCCTTGAGCTGCTCCCTGGGTGCCTTTTTTATAGCCTCATAGATTAAGAGCTACAAGTAATCTTAGAGCACATCTAATCCTGCTGCCTTGCTTTGCATATGGAGTGAGATCAAAAGTCATGCACCCCAAATCACATAGGTTGTAATCAATAGGCAATATTGAAACGTCAAGTACTCCTACCCCAATCCCATTGTTCTTACTAGAGTATGCTCCCTCAGTTCTTGCACGGGAGGGAGAAGCACCGGCCCTGAGAGGCAGAGAGAATGGAGAGTAGGGTGCCTCTTTCTCTGGTGGACCCAAGAAGGCCCAGAGCTAGCTTTCAGGAACATAAACAGCTCTCAATAGGAGGAAATTATATATGAACACATGCATGCAAATAAGAAGGCATCCTCTGCTGAGAGGAAGCTGGGCAAGCTTAGGTTTCCAATTACTGAGGGCTGATGTGCAGGGACCCAGAGACTGTAGAAAAGGAAGAAGGAGCCTGATGCAATGAAAAGATCTGGAGAGACATGGGATGGAGCCAAATTATTCCTCTGTGAAGGGAGCCAAGGAGTTTAAGTTCTCTGGCCTTTAGTTTCTTCTTCTACTGAAAAAAAAAAAGATTAGAATATTTGTTCTCTGCTTTTCTTTTCAGGTAAATATTCTCAACTAGCTTTCTTCATAACTTAACTTGTTCCAAATCTGGAGAGAATGAAAAAAAGAACACAATTTCCCCTCCCCACCTTTTAAAAAACTTTCTTAGTACTGCAAAAATAAACTCCAGAGCTTTTTAGATAAGAAGTGCAATGGCTTTTGTCTGCTTCAAATGTAATCTACTTCCTTACAATGCAATTTTTTGTTAATTCATGAGCTTGTGTTTAATATTAAAAAAAGAAGAAGAAAGGAAGAGGAAGAGGATGAGAAAGAGGAGAAAGAGAAGAAGAAGCAGAAGAAAGAAGAAGGAGAAGAAGGAGAAGAAGAAGAAGATAAAGAAGAAGAAGAAGAAGAAGAAGAAGAAGAAGAAGAAGAAGAAGAAGAAGAAGAAGAAGAAGAAGAAGAAGAAGAAGAAGAAGAAGATGAAGAAGAAGAAGAGGAAGAAAGAAAAGTAGAAAGAGGAGGAGGAAAAAGAGAAGAAAAAAAGGAAGAAAGAGAAGTAGAAAGAGGAGGAAAGGAAGGAGGAGGAAAAAGAGAAGAAAGAAGAAAGAAAGAAAGAAAGAAAAGTAGAAAGAGAAGGAAGAAGAAAGGAGGAAGAGGAGGAGGAGGAGGAAGAGATAGGATAAGAGATAGAGACTGGATCTATGATTTCATTGGTACAGTGAGTACCCCAGTGAAGGAAAAAAAAATATTAATGTATAATTGGTACCTTCTCTACAGAGTAGAGGGATCAAACATGTTGCCTCATGGTCCACAAGCATTCCACAATACTTCTGGGTTGGCCTGAATCCAATTAAATGCAATTCAGAAATATTTAGCAAAATGAATAAGAATTCAGTAAACCATAAATATTTTTAATATATAGACGTGTCAAAATGTGGCCTGCAGAGATCCTAACATATAATTTAATGGCCCCCATTTCTCTTTGAATTTGATACCACTGGCCTACAGATCAGAGATGAAGGTAAGTTCCTGAGAACTGCAAAGCTAATATAAGTCAGGGATGGGACATTCCTGGCTCGGATGCAGGCTCTCCTAGCAGAGGAGTTCAGTTATCATTTCTGTTGTCCTGTCTGCTACTGGAGTTGCACCAAAGATGCTTCAATGAGACTAGAGAGAATGAGTTCCCATCCTAATGATCTTATTCAATTATAGAAAGTAATTATTTTCTCCACCTGTGCAACAATCTGTAGAACATTAAATATAAAAGAATAGTAGACTAGTGACTTGTCCCAGGACTGTTTCTAATTTGAAAAAGATAAGAACAAAATAATAATAAAAACAATAGCTCACAGGGATAAAACATCTTAAATTTTGTCAAGCAATTTATATCCATATTTCTTTTGCTTTTCACAATGACCCAAGGAGCTAGTTGTTCTTATTATTCCCCTTTTAGAGATGTGAAAAACCGAGAATCAAAGAGATTAAGTGGGGCAGCTAGAAAAAGCAATAGATAGAACACTGACTCTAGAGTAGGAGGACCTGTTCAAATACAGTCTCAGACTCTTAACATTTCCTAGCTGTGTGATCTTAGGCAAGTCACTTAAACTCCAATTGCCTTGTCAAAAAACAAGGAAAAAGAACCCCCAAAATTAAACAAAACAAAACAGAATGAACAAAAAAAAAAAAAAAAAAAAGCAACAAACCCAAATAGAGAGATTAAGTGATCGGTCTAGAGTGACACAGTTAGAAAGTATCTAAAACAAGGATTGGGACTGGCTATTCCTGATTCCCCATTTGCATTCTACCTGCAGCAAGATAGATGTATAGATATAGCTGGGAGTAGATGAGGTATTCCAGGAGAACTAGCTCCTCTGGTGGGAGGGCTTGCCAAGCCCTTTTCAGGGCTGCTCATCCATATTGGTGTCCACGTGGCCCTCACCACTCACTGGTAGGTCCAAAAAGCTGTAGCATGTGCAGTGGCCACACCCCTGTAAACTATTTTGGCAGATGGGTAACTGGAGATCTCAAAGTGATCGGTGAGTTTACCCAAGCATAGGAAGACTTTTTTCCAGTGAGATGGATGGATGGATGATAACAATTTGTTCTAACAGCCATGGAGGCAACTGAAGCAGCTGCCATGGAACACTTAGAACCTGGATAGATATCGAAGGCAGGCACTAAGGTCATCCACTGCAGGCCAGGCCATTGCCAGTTATCTTAACTTTTGTCCCTCAAGAGAAAGTGAGGCTGACAACTTTGAACATGTCTCAATTTACCCGCCAATCAAGACATTCTCCTGTCACGTAATTGTCCTTTTTAACAATGAAGATGTGAGTGAAGACAAAGAGACAGAGAGTCAGAGATAGAAAGAGAGACTGTGAGAAAGGGAGACAGAGGCAAAGAGAGATACAGAGATAGAGACAGGAATCCACAGAGACAAAAAGACATACACAGAGACTGAGACAGAAAGAGATAGACAGACAGACAGAGATAAAGACAGAGATAGACTCACAGAGACCCACAAAAACAGAAAGACACACACACAGAATGAGAGACAAAGGACACAAGAGACAGAAACAGAGTGGAGAGAGAGACAGAGAGAGAGAAACAGAGACAGAGACAGAGAGAGAGAGACAGACAGAGAGAGAGAGAGAGAGAGAGAGAGAGAGAGAGAGAGAGAGAGAGAGAGAGAATGAATGAATGAATCTTTGTAGGTTATCCTTTAAGTTTAAACAGAGTAATCTTCATCCACTGCCCACTTTCACCCATCCTTCATCCAGGCATAGGATACAGGCAGAGAAAATGCTTAGAGTCATGCAGATAAATTGTCAGAGACTAGCTTTGATTGTACATTTTCCTGCCTCCTCTCTCCACTAACTTAAATGACAACAGTGACAAATCCCTGCAGATCTTGTATTTGTAGAGATGTTGTCTTTAAAATGTCATCATCTATCCTAAAAAAGACTGGAGAGCCTATAGAGCCTTGGAAAAAATTGTGGTTGTTCCATCTTATCTGACTGTGTGATCTCATTTCTTGGTTTTCTTGACCAAGGTACTGGAGTAGAAAGGGAATGGCAGTTAGTGACACTGGAGTTAGGAACAGCCCAGTTTAAATCTGGACTCAAAAATGTGCTATTTACTAGCTGTGTGACTCTGAACAACCCAGCCCCAACTGCCTGGCCCCCATCCCACCTCATCCCCACATACAAAAAATAAAACATACTGGAGTGGTTTGTCATTTCCTTATCCAGCTCATTTTACAGATAAGGAAACTGAGGCCAGAGGGTTAAATGACTTGCCCAGCTCTTGTCTGAAGTCAGATTTGATCTCATGAAGATAAATCCTCCTGACTCCGAGTCTAGCACTCTACCACCGTGACACCTAGCTGCTCAGATACAATAATTAGCCACATTTATACATCACCTGGAAAATTTAAAAAGAGGAAAGGAAAATAACTCTAATTGTTGATATCTTAGTGTAAACTCATTTTGCCATTGTGTTCTCTAGCATTATTCTAATGAACTCTGATGGGATTATCATTAAAGTACTTCTGATTTCTCCCTGAAAAAAAACCTGGTCATTAGAATTCAAATCCTGTAAAAGAGAATGATTGGGTGAGCACCCAATCATAGTCATCAAGATTAAATTTGGAGAAAGAACTAGCTTTGAATATTTCAGTGAACCTTCAGGACTCAGCTAACTATTTCTAGTGTATTATCTTTGCTGCTATTCTTTAAATTATTAAGATGTCATCACTATCTCAAGATAAGGACTTTTTGTGAATATTTTTTTCTTAGCAAATTGTAGCTACCTGTATTCCATAATAACTCTGAGGCCCCCCCTTTAAGGAGTTTATGAGATGGTAGGCTAGAATTTATAGTGATTTTTGTGGTCATGGGATGGGGTAAAAATAACTAGCCTTCAGGGAGGATTGGCCCCATAATTTTGACCTTTCAACACTAAGTTCTAAACTATTGAGATCACTAACCACAGACATGTAAACATGTGAGCATTAACTTTGTAGTTTATCATTAGATCTCTGGGAATTCCTTCTTTGGAACAGAATGGGCTGTTCTGTTCAGAATATTAGTCCATTGTGGAAGGTGATGATGGGGGGTAGTGGTGGATGATAATCACCTACAGTTACTGAACAGAGCTGATTTTAGATCAGAGCCTTCAATATTTTGGTAACGTGGGCCAGGCTTCCTTGTAAAAACCACTGGTGATACCATCTAGTATCTGCCAAATGAACAAATCAACAAAAGTTCACCCTTCTAATGAATCACTTGAATGCAAAGGCAACTGCAATTTAAGAAGGCAGAAACATGGAGAGCAGATTGCTGTTCGACTTGGTTAACTTGTTTAACCTGTTGTAGATAGAGACCTCTAAGGAAGCCTGGAAGATGTCTCTATTTGGGGCAGAGGATATAAGGAGTATTCTGTGTCTCCCTCTGCTGGATGGAGGGCATGACCCTTAAATGGAAGAGTATTCCTAGGGTCCATGGTCAGGAACACCCCTTGGACTGAGCAATGGTCTCCTCAGTAAGGAGCCTGACTAAGGAAGACCATAACCAAGAGTTCAAATCAGGAAAGCATTTTCTTATCCTCAACTTGTTAAGGCTGACTAATGAGTATTCTACATCTCTTAAAGAGAGAATTCACTTCTCAACTCATATCTCATTGAAAAGAAATCAAGAACAATTAAAAAAAAGCACAACTTCCTGCAGATTTCAGCACCAGCTTGCATTGGACTAAAACGACTGACAGAAGAGCTTGTTTGAGTAATAATAATGTGTGATGTCTTACAACTTGGGATGAAATTTCTGTAAGTCTTAAAGTGATTGCTTTTGTTCCTGAATGCCTCTGAACTATTTGGAGAAGGGATGCACGTTTGGACAAGTGCACCCAATATAGAAAACACAGAGAACAGTAAAATACCTCTGTAGCCTGTGAGAAAATCTTTGCCTTCGTCAGTCAGTTTGGAAGAGTGAGATAGAGTCAGCATGCACCAAGGGTAGCACCTGGTACACAGGCCCTTAATAAATGCTTATTGAATGAATTAATGCATTAATCAAGAAAAAGGTGAATTATCTTCAGGGTACTGTGATTGCTGAGATAGGTACTAGTTAGAGGCCCAGCAAATCAATCCCTTCAAAGATCAGGGGCCTTAGTGGATAGACTATTGAGCCTGGAGTCAGGAAGTTCTGAATTCAAATGCAGACTCAGATAGTTACTAACTGTGTGACCCTGAGCAAATCACTTAACTCCAATTTGTTTCAGGTTGTAAAAATACCACTGATATAGAGTTGATAAAACTCTTGTTTTGTTAAAAGTATTTGTTAAAAAGTGCTTAACACAATGCCTGGCACAAAATAGGCATTATATTACTTTCCCTTTCCCTTCCCTTTCTATTAATACTCAGTATTCATTCTTCATTGAAAAGAAACTTGCCAGGGATATCCACCTCTGATGGGGGGAGAATAATAGGAGAGGGCTAAACCTTTTTTCTTGCCTCATATATTATTTGAAGGAGACTTCATTCTTTTCCTTTCTTCATGAACTTGTCCTTGGTCATTTACGTTTCTGGCTACCCCTCTCATCCTTCCTCCAGCTTGTCCACCTAGCTTGTCCCAGAGATATATTTCTGTTTCAACATTATATATTGGGATGCTCCATCCCTCCCTTTTTTTTGGTTTGTTTATTTGTTTGTTTGTTTGTTTTTTAATTTTTTAACTTAGAATAATAAATTTAAAGCTGGAAGAGATCTTAAAGGTCATATAATCCAACACTCTTCCCTCTCCACATTTTACAAGAGATTCAGGAGAAATGAAGTGATTTAATAAACATTCCATGGGGAGTGGGGTGGGGAGTAAATGGCAGAGTCAAGATCTAATCCCAGACCCAGGATCCTTTCCAGCACAAAATGATCTCTCACTTCTAGACATTGATTCTAGGTTCCTGCTGTTGGCTATACAAGGCTTTAATTTCCATTGTCCAGGAGTATCAACACGTAATTCATTGACAAATATTTCCATCAAAGTGGTTAAAAATAAAAAGATTCATTGTTAAAAGGAATGTTAACCTTCAGGTATCCCCTAATTTCACATCTTTTCCTCATTGTCAAAATATTACCTGTTTATCTGTCAAGCTGAGCTGTTGCTTAGAGGCAGTAAAGAGAGAAGGCAAAGGATCTTGGGTAGATAATTGAATGCTGAACTTGGAATCAGGAAGACCTGAGTTCAAATCTCACTTCTAACCCTGGGAAAGTCATTAAGACTCACTTTCCTCATATGTATGGAATTAATAATGCCAGTAGTTCCTAAGCTTATGGAGTGATTTAAGAATCAAAGCAGATAATATACATAAAGCACTTAGAAAACTTTAAATCACTATCCAAATATCAGTTGTTGTTGTTCTGCTCTTATTATGATAGTGATTATATTATTGGATGAAGATTTGTGTATGGGAGCTAGGATCAAGGCAGGAAAAATGAAATCCATGAAGAAGACACAGAGTAAAACTGAACAGACAGTCTGGAACTAGGGAGGAATCAAAAGGTGATGGCCAAGGGTGGCCAGTCAAGAAAGCAATAAAAAGCAACCCACAGATCTGAGATTTTCAAATAGAAGCAAAGGTTGTTTCAGGCAAGAACTTTACAATATTCTACCCTTTGCAGCTAGAAATTGAGGTCTGCCTTACAGGTTGAATCAACTCAAGGCATGGATTCTCAAGGTTACAGTGTCATAAGAGGCAGTTAAGTAGTAGCATCCTTCCAAATTTTGACTTTCCTGATAATGACAGTATGACAATAGAATGAGAAGAGGTTAAAGTTGGAAAGGGATTAATTTTGTTGCCACTAGATTTCATTTGGTAAATCCTTTGTTTGTGAAGGTATCTCTTCCATTTTAGATATTTTTTCTACAATTAAACAGGCTGTCACCTGGTCAATAGTATCATCTTAAAAAATAGTACCCCCCATTATATGTTAAAACAATTTTTAGCATTCATTTATTAAAAATTTTTAGCTCCAAATTTTTCTTTCTCCTTCCTGTCCCTCTCTTTTTTCTGAAAATGGTAGGTTATCATGCAAAACATATTTCCATATTAGTCACAGTTGTTAAAGAAGGAAGGGGAAAAAAAACCCACAAAAAAAGAATAAAGTGAAAAAATATACTTCAATCTGCATTCAGGATCCATTAATTCTTTATCTGGATGTGGATAACACTTTTTTTTTAATATGAATCCTTGGTACTGGTCTTGTATCATTATGTTGCTGAGAAAACCTGAGTCATTCATAGTTGATTCAATGTTGCTGTTACTGTATACAATGTTTGCCTGGTTCTACTCATTTCACTTTGTATCAGCTGATACAAGTCTTTCCAGATTTTCTGAAATCTTCCTGTTTGTTATTTCTTATTGCACAATAGAATTCTATTACATTCATATACAATAGCTTATTTAATCATTACTCAATTGATGGGAACCCTCTCAATTTCCAAAATTTTGCCACTACCAAAAGATCTGTGATAAATATTTTTGTACATGTAGGTCCTTTTCCTTTTTTTGGGATCTCTTTGGGATGCAGACTTAGTAGAGGTATTTCAGGATCAAAAAATATTCACAGTTTGGTTGCCTTATGGGCATAATTTGAAATTACTATCCAGAACAGATGGATCAGTTCATAACTCCATCAACAAAGTATTAGTATTCCAATTTTCCTACATCTTCTCCAATATTTCTCAGTTTCTTTTTTTTTTTTTATTTTGCCATATTAGCCAATTTGATAGATGTGAGGTGATACCTGAGAGTTGTTTAATTTGCATTTCTCTAATCAAAAGTGATTTAAAGCATTTCTTCATGTGCTTATACATTACTTTTATTTCTTCATTTGAATATTTCCTGTTCATATCCTTTAGCCATTTATCAATTGGAGAATGATTTGTATTCTTTTAAATTTGATCCAGGTCTCTTTATATCTGAGAAATGAGACCTTTATCAGAGACTCTTGCTATAAAAATTGGTTTTCCACTTTCTGTTTTTCTTCAAATCTTGTTTGTGTTGGTTGTGTTTGTCCAAAATCTTTTAAATTTAATCACAGTTTTCTATTTTACATTACTTTTTCTCTTTTTTTCCTTGAGACAATTGAGGTTAAGTGACTTGCCCAGGATCACACAGCTAGGAAGTGTTAGTATCTGAGGCCAAATTTGAACTCAGGTCCTCCTGACTTCAGGGCTGGTGCTCTATTCACTATACCACCTAGCTGCCCCTATTTTATATTTCTTAATGTCATCTCTTTTTTAGTCATGAATTCTTCCCTTCCTTATACATCTATTAGACTATTCCTTGATCTTCTTATTTACTTATAGTGTCCCTTTTCATATCTAAATTATTCATATACAGTGTCTTATCTTGATATATAGTGTGAGATCTATACCTAGTTTGTGTCCTATAGTTTTCCAGATTTTCCAGCAGTTATTGGGTTCTTATCCCCTAAGCTGGGACCTTTGGGCTTATTAGACATTAGTTTGCTATGGTCATTGACAACTATGTGTTTGTATCTAATCTATTCCACTGATTCATCACTCTGTTTCTTAGCTGGTAACAGATAGTTTTGCAATTGTTGCTTTATAATATACTTTGAGATCTGGTATTGCGAGGCCTTCCTTTGTATATTTTCATTAATTTCCTTTATATTCTTGATCTGTTGTTCTTCTGATGAATTTTATGATTATTTTTGTAACTATCAAATAATTTTGGTAGTTTGAATAGTATGGCAGTGAATAAGTAGATTTATTTAAGTAGAAATGTCATATTTATTATATTAGCTCAACCTACCCTTGAGCAATTGATACTTTCCCAATGGTTTAAATCTAATTTTATTGGCATGAAAAGTGTTTTGTAATTGTGTTTATATAATACCTGGCAAACCAAAATATTTTATATAGTCTACATTGTTTTAAATGAGATTTATCTTTCTACTTCTTTCTACTAGGTTTTATTGATAACATATAGAAATAGTGATGATTCATGTGGGTTTATTTTATATCCTGCAGTTTTGCTGACTTTGTTAATTGTTTGAAGTAGGTTTTTGGTTGATTCTTGAATTCTCTAAATAAACTATCACATCATCTGCAAAGAGTGGGTTTTGTTTTCTTATTGCCTATTTTAATTCCTTTAATTTCTTTTTCTTCTCTTATACCTAAAGATAATATTTCTAGTACAATGTTTGATCCAGTCTTGTTATCTCAGAATCTTTAGTTTCCAGTTGCCCAGTTCTATAAAGAATTGTTTTACTGGGAAATGAGTGTAAACTGTGAGCATTTTTTTGTTTTTGTTTTTCTCCCCAGATTATTTTTACCTTCCAAATACAATTCTTCCTTTGCAACAACAACAACAACAAAATTCGGTTCTGCACATATATATTGTACCTGGGATATACTATAAGATATTTAATATGTATGGGAATGCCTGCCACCTAGGGGAGGGGGTGGAGGGAAGGAGGGGAAAAACTCGGAACAGAAGGGAGTACAAGGGATAATGTTGTAAAAAAAAAAAAAAAAAAAAAAATTACCTATGCATATGTACTGTCAAAAAAAGTTATAATTATAAAACTAATAAAAAAAGAAAAAAAAAAGGAAAGGAATTGTTTTGCTCAATTAGTTTTTGTGCTTTCTTTTCCAGTTAGTCAATTCTACTTTTTAAGCAATTGTTTTCTTTTTCCAAGCAATCAACTTTTTTTTTCATAATTCTCATATCACTCTCATTTCTTTTCCAATTTTTCTCCTACTTCTCTTATATGATTTTCAAATTCTTTTTGGAGCTCTTTCATGTGTTCTTTTTGGGATTGAGATCACTTCCTATGTTTCTTTGGAGTTTTGTCCATGGGTTTTTTGACATTATTGTTCTCTTCTGACTGTGTCTTTTTCTTTCCTGTCAATAAAATAACTTTCTTTGATGAGATCCCTTTTCATTGTTATTGTTTGTTCATCTTTTTTGACTTTTTACCTTTCTTTTAAATTTGGGCTCTGCTCCCAGGATGGAAAAGGCACTACCTCAAACTTCTTGTGTGAATGACTGCAGACACTGGCTATTTACTTGGTGCTGTATTGATGCTGTCTTAGAGTCCGCTCAGAATTCTTATGTCTGGTGCTGGGCTGAGAGGTTGGGGTATGGACTGTTGGCATTTGCCTGATCCACCACACAGGGAATCAGGATCTACTGATAGTTTGCTGATGTTGGACTTGCTGCTGGCTTGTTGACATGCTTCTAGTTCTGGACTTCATACCCCCTTTACCAGAGTGAGCTGAGTCAAACAAGTATCTTGGTCTCAAAGATTGTTTCACACCACATTTTTTGCTAGCTTTACTATTTCAGGATTTGTTTGACAGTGCTATTTTATGGTTTCTGAGAGGTGAATATGGAAGAGTTATGGTAATTCACTGCTTATTACACCATCTTGCCTCCCAGAAGTCTTCCCTCACTCCCAATAGTGTCATCTTAGGGATGGCCTGGAGTCTATATAGCTTGGGTTTCCATTGACATGTTGAGAGTTGAATTTTCTTTTCTTTTTTCTTTTTGAGATGTCTTTTAAAAAATGTAAGTAATAATTTCTTTCCAATGAATTATATTTTAAAAACCAAAACAGAAGTCTTTCAATTAAGGATAAATTTATTTCAAATAGTTTAAAAATTTTACAATAGTATGCAGAGTTTAGAGTAGAATTTAAAGAAATGCTAATTCAATGGCATGTTTAACAATCTTTCTCACTACATATAGTTCTTACCTATGTTCATAAGAAACTGTCCTTTCAGCTATCATTGCCATTGGGATTTTCCATCACTTTCTCCTCTATACCACTGATCTGATTGCACTATCAGAATTAACCTGGTCCTATTACAAAATTCCTCCATTTTGCACTCAGATTCTATCTATCCTATCTCACCTGCCCTCTTCTTATTGCTTTTTCATGAGCACTTTGGGTAAATAGTCCATCTTATGTCATTCACCTTCTCCCTCCACCCCTTAGTCACTAGGTAGTTTTCACTGTACTACAATCTTTACCCCACCAGTGACCATCTAAGGAGTAAAAAAGTAAGCCCCTGGAGACTATCCCTCTCATTTTTTATTGTCTTCTAGAATCCTAAGATTCATCATGGTCATGTTCACCCTCATATTCTTACTTGGTCTTGATTCATTGGTCCATGGGAACATGACCCTTTACACCTTCTTAAATACCTTGTTAATACCTAAGAGCTATGAGAGAAGGGAACTCCTTATTTCTTTGGGTACTGTACTTAATGAAAATATGCTTCTGACACTTCATGTTATAGTAGAATTCAGAATATGTTGTCCCATAAACACACTTTTATATAAATGGTGTCTATTTCAAATTCAAAGGCACCTAGATGGAGCAGTGGCTAGAGTACTGGGATTAGAATCAGGCATAGTAATATTTTCATGAGTTCAAATACGGCACTAGCAGTGTGATCCTGAGCAATTTAGTTCACTTTGTTTGACTCAGTTTTGTCTTCTATAAAATGAGCTAATGAAGGAAATGACAAACTCCAGTATCCTTGCCAAGAAAACCCCAAACAGGGCCACAAAGAGTCAGGCATGATTGAAACAAAAACAATTTCTATATTAATGTTGAATCACTTCTGTAATGGGTTAAATAGAGTTTTCCCAATTACCCTGGAAACTTTATTACCAGAGCCAAGCTTCAAACACTCTTGGAATACAACTCATTTGTAAAATTGGAGTCTGCCAATATTCTTAGACAGTTGTGAATCATAATCCTTTCTTCAATATAGTCATAACATCAGAATCTTTAGCTCCTCCTCTCAACCTACTTACCTGGGTGCCCAAAGCCCCTGGGTTTATACAAAGCTTTAAAGTGCTTAGCATTGAAGCCTCCCAGCAGCCTTTCTACAGTTTTAACTGCCCTAAAGAGAGAGCCTTTTCTTTGTCATGGGTTCCCTCACCTAGCCACATATCATTAGTTTTCTTAGCTATCTAGTCCCTCATTCTCTTCAGAGAATAAACTACCATACATTAAAAAAAAATTAAAAATAAAATAAAAAAGAACGACTTACTTTTTTTCTGTATATTTCTTGGCCCAAACCAGAAAAACCAGATTATGACCAGCTAACTGCCATGTTTGCTTATGAGAGATCTTTGTGAGTGTCTTTTCTTTTTCCTAATCAAAAGGAGTAATTTTCCTCTCTCTAAAGAGAGAACCTCCCCCACTCCCATCAGAGGGAGCTTATTGTTAGATGCTTGGCAATAAATCTTAAACACAAGGATAGCATTTGCATTTTGAAAGACTTTGTGGCTCCTCTGCAGCTTTTGAAAGCTTGTCCTCTGACAGAGACTGGACTCTTTTAAAAGAACCATGCCCCCTTTCCAGAATTTCACATTTAAAAATACATTTAAACACTTTGGACAAACATCCACTAGTATCTAATCTGTGGAAAGCACTGTGCTAAACACCAGGGATGAAAAGACAAACATAAAAGCATTACATACTTTCTAGGATTTTGCATTTTATTGGGAAATGCAGAATGAGTATATTTAAGTAAACAGGTCATTTTAGAAAGGGAAAATATTTAGAAAATGGGGAGTATGAAGCAGATATTTTAAATTAAGCCATTTAGTAATTTCTTCAAAATCAATGTTCATTAAATTGGCAAATACTTTGCTTTTTACTATGGATCTTATATTACTTATTGTCACAGAAATTTCTCTAATAATAGAATTTGCCACATTAAATACTATATAATCATGGATCATTCAGCAAGCATTTAGTAAACTCCTACTATGTGCAAGATACTAGATAAGGCAACTGATTATAATGCTAGCTGATATTTATAGAATGCTTTAAGGCTTTCAAACCATTCTGCACATGTACTTTAGCACACAGCAACTCTGTGAAGAAGATACTGTCATTTCCATCTCTATTTGGAAATTTAATTCAATTCTCTAAGCAATTACAAAGCGGGAACACTATGATAGGATCTGAAGATACAAATTCCAAAATCAAAGCAGTTCTGATTCCACTTACATTATTTTGTATAAATGACAATAGAATGAAGAAATTAAAAAAAAAAAAAACTCATAGATGTTAAGTGAAGTTTCTTTGGTCTGGAATGGTTCTGGATGAGATATAACAATTTTGAAAGGATTAAAATGACAAGAAGCCTAATGATCATTGAATTGATTTATAGTAGATATCCTCTTAATTTTAAATAATCAAGATTATATTTATTTACTGTGGTCTTTTCTCTTTGGGTTTTTATCATGAACAGTCACCATTTCTTTCTCTTTTTTTCCCCTCTAATTTAAATGTGACATTTTACCTGCAATTTATGTGTCCATTTGAAGCTTACCTTGGTACATGGTATAAAGTGTTGGTCTAAACTTAGTTTCTGCCAGACTGCTTTCCAGATGCTTTTGCAGCATTTTATTCTGAATAAGGTTACTTTTTATTAATTCTTATTAATAACTTACTTAAACTGGAATCTTTGGGTAGGTCACCACAATAACTAGCATTTATTATGTGCCAAATACTTTACAAACATCTCCTTTGATATTTATAACATCCCAGGGAGGCAGACATTTTAGGAAACCAAAATGAACAGATTGTGATCAAAGATCATCTAGTTAGTAAGTGTCAGGTTAGATCTGAACTAAGGGCTTCCTGATTCAAAGCTCAGTATTCTACTTACTACATCATCTAGGAATATCTAAGAACTAAATGAAATCACTAGCCTACTAATTTCTTTTGCACATAATCTCTTCTACTTCTTTACCTCTATTTTTGTAATCAGTGTCAAATCATTTTGGTAATTACTTCTCTTTGATACTGTTTAAACTGATAGACCTTCTTTCCCACTTATTTTATTACTTCTCTTGAGATTTCTGATCTTTTTTCTCTCATCAGATGATTTTTGGTATATTTTTTGGTCTTTGGGAGTTTGATATATTTCAGAATAAATAAATTATTCTTAAAGTAAATGAGTTTATGTAGCATTGTTATCTATTACAATTGCTTTATCTACCCATGAGTAATTAATGTTTCTCCAATTATTTAGATTTCTCTTCTTTTATTAATACAAACATTATTTTGTATGCAAATATGCAGTTAGACCCTGATGTTTCATAAATTCTGCAGGGCTTGATGTGGAATTTCCTTTTCTCTGTCTTCCTGCTAGATTTGTTGGAATTATATAGACATGTTAAAGATACCTTGTAACTTAGCTAATGTTATTGATTGTTTCAGTTATCTTTGTTGTTTAATCTAGAATTTTTTTCATGTGAACCATCTATATTACCTTCCAAGAGTAATAATTTTGTTTCTTCTCTGCTTAGAGTTATTCTCTCAGTTTCTTTTTCTTGTCTAATTGTTGTAGTTAGCACTTCTAGCAATATATCAGATAGTAATGGTGATAATGGACTTCCTTGCTTACTATTGATTTTTACAGAAAAAAAAATTCTAGAAATAGAGTACTGGCTCTTGACTTTAGACAGATACTACTTACCATATTAAGAATATATATCTGTTTATTAAAATCATCATCATCATCTGATCCTTCTATAATCCTTTCTTCTAGCAATCTGGAGATTTAGGTTTTATTAGTTCCCTCATTTTATAGTTGAGGAAATTGGGATGAATTAGGAAGAAATTTGTCCAGAATCTCAGTTAGCAGGAGTCGAAGGCAGGATTTAACTCAACTCTTCCTGACTCTAGGCCCAGCCCTCTACTATTGCCCCTTATATTTTCTACTGATAACTTTTTTTTTTTTTTTTTTTTTTTTTACAAAAATGGTTATTTGTCTTGGACAAAAGCAGTCTTCATTACATTGCCAAGAAAAGGTGACTTGATGGCATAAGTAGAGTTCTAGTCCTGGAGTCAGAAACATCTAGTTTCATATCTATCCATTGACACGTACTCATAATGATTGCAAGCCTGTATTGCTACCCTTCTAAGCCTCAACTTATTTTTCTGTAAAATGTAAGGGACCTGTAACAATCCTTCTAACAATCTATGATCTCTCTCTAATTTATTGGTGAGAATCAATATTAAAAATCCTTTACAGATTGACAGACAGATACATATAGATATATAAATATTTGTATCTATATATCCAGAAAAGGAGATGGACCAGTCATATACCCAGAAGACATTAAAAGAAAGAGAGGAGGGCTTCCTGTGCATTGTACGATTCCTCCATGGAGGTTTCACTAAAGTATTTGGATAAGAAGTAAGCAGAATGAGAAGGCATAGAGGGAGACAATGTGGTCCTGGGAAAGATTTTAGATGTTGGATTGGACTTAGAAGACGAGTTCAAGGCCTACTTTTGATATTCAGTTTTGATCTTGGGAAAGTCATTAAACCTTGCTAAGTCACTTTATCTCTAACTGTGGATTAGATAGATTCAGAGGTCCCTTCTAGTTCTAGCACTGTAATAATGAGTTAATGTGTAAGTTAATCT